>NC_057813.1:385730383-385873387 GCF_018294505.1 Triticum aestivum
CTACAATCAACACACATACGCGATGTACCATCCTTTTTTGGCACTAGCATGATAGGAACATCACAAGGACTAAGAGATTCGTGTATATAACCTTTGTCGAGCAGCTCCTGTACTTGACGCATAATCTCCTTCATCTCCTCTGGATTGGTACGGTATGGCGCACGGTTTGGCAGCGAATGTCAGGACCCCGACTCAATGCCACATCGATCTAGCATGTAACACCTCATATCACTTTGCGGCCTCACGCACGGTATTCCCACGGGTGTCGCCTTACCTTTGCTCGGGACCGTTTGCGCCTTTTGGCACACGTATATGACAGTGTCGCTAGCATCCATATGATAAGGAGCCCGGGCTGACATGGCTAGTCGTAAACCCAAAGTGGCACTAACTTATAGGGACAGGCATCCATGACCCAGCATCGAACGTGTCGGTCATCAGCGAGTGAATCCAGGCTGTAGCACTGGGCTAGCAGGACTCCGGTGAACCGGGCTGTAGCGGGCTAACAGGACTCCGGTATTCATCGCGTGACATTTCCCCGAAGGGACAGACACAGGAACGAAGAAGGACACATGCCGGCCAGCCTAAGTGTTCCGGAGCAGTGGCAAGCTACCATGGCTCAGTGGAAACACTAGGAGACATTTCCCGGTAAGAGAGGCTACTAAGGATAAACAACTAGATAGCCAGATCCCACACATACCAAGCATTTCAATAACATACACACAATATGCTCGATATGTGCAAATACAACATGGCATCACAACATGACTCTACGACTCAAGTATTTATTCAATAGGCTCCGAGGAGCGAGATATTACAAACAGGGGTCTCATGACCCAACATTCAGAGCATACAAGTCAAAGCACATGCAGAAGCTTAACATGTCTGAGTACAGACAACTATAAAATGAAAAAGGCTGAGAAGCCTGACTATCTACCAGATCCTGCCGAGGGCACAAGATCGTAGCTGAGGTAACAAGCTAAACGTCGAAGTCCACGCGGTACTACTAGCGAGACCGAAGTCTCTCTGCAAAAACATAAAATAGGCAAATGTGAGTACAAATGTACCCAGCAAGACTTACATCAGAACTAACTACATATGCATCATTATCAACAAAGGGATGGTGGGGGTTTAACTGCAGCAAGCCAGCTTTGACTCGGTGGCTATCCTGAACTACGACTGCAAGTAACTCTTTTGAGGTGGCACACACGAGTCCACATATTCACCATATCAATACACCACTATGGATCCGCTCCCGTCTCCCTACGAGAACGCCATCCATAGCACTCACGCTTATCTTGCGTATTTTAAAGTATCCACTTTCACTTGTCTATGAACTGATATAAGCAACCCAGAAGTCCTTTTCCGCGGACACGGCTATTCGAATAGATGATGTTAACCCTGCAGGGGTGTACTTCTTCACACACGCTCTCACCACTTACCGCCGTTTACACGTCATGTACTCGGCAACCTTCAAGCGGAAGCCCAACGTGGGTGTCGGCCACGGCCTGCCTAAACACTCAAGTCTCTAGTCCAGGTTTATCGCCTATTCGGGTTCCATCCATGAGGAGATCCGGCCGGAGTTTCGCTCACAGCCCCAAACGATGTGAACAGGGTTCCTGAGACACCAAACGGGCGCCCGGTACACCGTGCCACGTGCCTACCGCATCACAGCCCACCCCTCCGGTCAGCGCTGCCCACGGCCTCCAGCATACTACAAACACCAAAAACTACTGGCAACTCCTGGACAGAGGACAAGGGTGATCAAGAAGCCGAGAGGGTCCATTGGTTTCGGGCCCAATGCATGGTAGTAGCTGAATCATGGATCACAAACACAGAACTCAGTTCCTGAGGACGGCTGCAATGAGACAACCCACCATGTACTCCTACATGGCCTCTCACCGCTACCTTTACCAAATCGTGTTCACACACTTAGCTCACACACAGTAGGACATATTCACACACCTCTGATTCATTCCCGATGAATCAGACCTGACACAACTCTAAGCAGTAGCAGGCATGACAAACAAGCAAGAATGAGTAGGCACAACAGGGCTCAAACAACTCCTACTCATGCTAGTGGGTTTCATCTATTTACTGTGGAATGACAGGTCATGCAGAGGATAAAGGGGTTCAGCTACCGCAGCAAGTAACAGATGAATCGTTGTTGTCCTAATGCAGTAAAAGAGAGCAGGAGCGAGAGAGTAGGATTGTATCAGAATGAACAAGGGTGTTTTGCTTGCCTGGCACTTCTGAAGATAACATTGAGTCTTCATCAGTGTCAACGATCACAACGTCGGAACATCGTCTACCGGGAGGGAACAGATACCGGCAACAAAGAAGAAATACAATCAATGCAATGCACAATATGATGCATGCTCATGACATGGCAATATGAATGTGTTTGAGCTAATGCAACTAGCACCAGATTAAATGAAGTTGGTTTGAATACAAGATTCAAATTCAAACTCCATATGTGATTATTCAAATGCCATTTAATTGATTTGTGCTATACAGCAGCTATAAGTTGTTCTAACATGCATGAAAATGGTACAGATGGATTCCTTGAATTTTTCTGATAATTTTTCATATATAAATTATTTAATTTGGAGTTACGGTTGAATTTCTATGATTTTTAGAAGTTTATACAATTTTCTGGAATTTATAAATCATTTCCTAATTTATTTTAATTCTAGAAAGGAATTATTGCGTCAGCATGACCTCATGCTGACCTCAGCAGGTCAGCGGGCGCCGTCCAGGTCAAACTGACCTGTGGGCCCTGCGTGTCAGTGTCTGGGCTAACTAACCTAATTAAAATTAACCCTAACTAACTTGGTTAGCCGGGCGGGGCCCGCATGTCAGTGAGTCAGTGGCTTAACTAAAATTAGTTATTAACTTAACCAAAAGTTAGCAGGGGCCGGGCCCACACGTCAGTGACCCAGGGGGGTCAAATCCCTGGTCAACCGGGGCTAATCCACCGGCGTCTAGCCGCCGGCAACGACCAGACGCGGCGGAGGCTCGGGAATCGCCCACAGGGCACGATTCGAGCTGCGGCTAGGCGCGTCGGAGTGCCCTCGCCGGCGCGCGTCGTTAGGTGGTGCTAGCCGGGCCTGGGGTAGCCGGAGTCGACGGCGGCGAGCTCGGTTGCGGCCGCCGGAGCTCGGGTGAGACACGGGCGACCACTAGGGGGCACGGGAGGGCGAGCTGCGGCATGCAACGGGCTCGTGGAGACGTTTTGAGCACGATGGTGTACTTGGATGAGAGCTCCAGTGGCTGCAGTGACGGCGGCGACGAGGTCAGCGGCGGTCGGAGCTCGGGTTCGGCGGGCAGCTAGCTAGGGGACGAGAACGGAGGGGGCGAGCAAAGAGAGGAGATGAGGAGCTCACGGGGAGTCGGTTGAAGAAGACGGCGAGCTCAGGGAGGCCCTGTGGACGACGAATCGGGCGGCGACATCCGGCGGCCGTGGACGGGGAAGAAGGGTCGCGGCGTCGTCTTGGGGTCCTCCGGCCTTGCGTGGGTCGGCGGAGAGGTGTTCGGGTTCTAGGCGGAGCTCGTGGGCTGGTCAGAGAAGCGAGGGGGAGGCGGTGGCCGCGGCAGCAGCAAGTGGCGGCGACGGGCTCTGCTCGGGCGCGTGAGGGAGAGAGAGCAGAGGAGGGGGGAGGAGCGAGGGAGAGCGCGAGGGGTTCCAGGGAGAGTGAGAGAGAGGCCAGGGGTGTCGTGGCGTCTCCAGGCGCATCCAGGAGGGAGGCAACCAGGCAGGAGGTGGCGCACGGCGGCGCGCGCGGCCGACAGGCAGCTGCCTGCCTGCTCTGGCGGGAGGAAGCAGGTGGCTGGCACGGGCCAGCACAGTGCTGGGCCGGCCAGCGGGCTGCCAGGTAAGGCCAGGTAAGTTCTGCTCTGTTTTATATTTCTGTTCTGTTTTATTTTTATTTAATCTTTTGCCACTGTGTTGAATTTAAAATAATTCAAACAATGCCAAAAGCTCCTCTGAATATTTTTATTTAGCTAGATGGACTTTTCCAAAAGCTCATAAAATATTTCAGGGGTATTTGAAATTATATTCTAGTTATATGAATATAACTCAAATGCAAATAGCTAATGATTTAAATTCAAAGTCCCAAAAATAAATCCTTAAAAATGTTCAATATTTTTGGTTTGGATCAAAACCCTTGCCAAAAATATTAAACATCTCAGAAGAGCATTTTGGAACAATGAATGAGATTTTAGGGTTTTTGCCCTTCTTTTATTTAGGATTTTGAGGCTTCTAAATTCCTCAGTTCAAGTTTCAAAAATTAAAACATGATGCACAGATGGAAGCAAGCATAGGTCAGGCCAGAACTAGGGATATGACAGCGAAGCACTGGGAATTAAGTCAATCGGATGCTCAATCCCTCGAATGGATGGTAATCTCGGTGGCACGTCTTGTGGAAAGACGTCAGTGAACTCCTGCAGAATGTTAGTGACAGCAGGAGGCAAAGAGGAAGGTACATCCTCAAAAGAAAATAATGCATCTTTGCACACAAAAGCATAGCAAACAGATTTGCTGAAATCTGGATCATCAATATCAGATTTGGTGGCAAGTAAACACGCACTTTTCAATTTAATTTCAGAAGCAACACTAGATGGTTTATTATTAGGCTTCATTTGTTGCTCAAATTCTTTTGCCACAATCTGATTTTCACTCTTATTTTTCTCCTGTTTTGCTTTATTAGCTCTATTAATATCATCTTTCAAAATAGAATCAGGAGTTGTAGGAAGCAAAGTAATATTTTTATCCTTATGAACAAGAGTATACTGATTGTTTCTACCATGGTGTACAGACTTTTTATCAAATTGCCATGGTCTACCAAGTAATAAGGAACATGCTTGCATAGGTACCACATCACAATCAACATAATCAGCATATGTAGAGATACTAAAATGCACACGACAGTACGTGTTACCTTAACCTTGCCGCTGTTGTTGAACCATTGGATGTAGTAAGGATGTAGATGTGGTCTTGTGGTGAGAGATAGCTTTTCCACCATCTCTATGCTAGCCAAGTTGTTGCAGTTCCCTCCATCTATGATGACGCACACAGAACGTTCCTTCACAACTCCCTTTGTATGGAACAAATTATGCCTTTGATTTTTCTCAACTTGTGTGACCTACACACTCAAAACACGTTGAGCAACTAAACATTCATACCTGTCAGCGTCTTCAGGAGCCATGTATTGCGTCTCATGATCAGAACCATCTCCACTGTGTTCTTCACTTGTAATAAGAGCCAAAGTCTCCTCATCATAGTCACTAGTGAACTCATACCCACCATCCTCGGTAGCAATCATCACACGCTTAGATGGGCATTCTCTCGCATAATGACCTCCACCCTTGCAACAATGATAAATAATATCATGTGTTTGCCCTGTTGATGCCATGGATGAAGAAGAGCTCTGTACGGGACCGGAAGGTGTACTCCTGGCAGGTGGTGGTGGTGGTGCTTGTTTTCTTGTATCTCGGTTGGAATTGGCGGCTGAAGTCAGTGGTGCTGTAGTAGGACGTGTGGGAGTAGAGGATGTACGTGGTGTCCATGATGAAGGTCGACCTGCAGAAAAGTTAGTTCGCGCCAATGCCTGTCGATCCTGCACTTCACGTTCAGCTTTACAAGCAAGATGGAATAAACGAGTGATATTAGTATACTCCTTATACTCTAGAATGGTCTGAATCTCTCTATTTAATTCACCCATAAAACGTGCAAGCATAGCTTCATTCTCCTCAACAATACCACATCTAATCATGACAGTTTGTAATTCCTGATGATATTCTTCTACAGAATTTTTTCCTTGTCTTAAACGCTCCAATTTTGAAGCAATTCACGTTGATAATATGGTGGAACCCAACTAGTACGTATAGCAGTTTTCAAAGCAGCCCAAGTAGCTGGAATAGGATATAATCTACAATGTTCAGACCACCATACACATGCAAAACTAGTGAAAGCACAAACAGCGGCAGCAACCCGTCTCTCCTCGGGATATTGTAAACATGTAAACGTTGTTCAGTTTCTAACTCCCATGTAAGATATATATTAGGAACATATCTACCCTCAAATGGTGGAATATTCAACTTCAGTTTAAGAATATGGTCATTATCTCGTACCCGAGGTGGTGGTGCAGGCCTACCGTTGTGAATATATACCTGAGGTCGACCTACTGGTGGTGGTGCTGGTGGCTGCACGTAGTTCTGATTTTGATCAACCTCATCCTCATAATCGCCCGCATAATCATCATCCTCCTGGGTACCACCAGCAGCAGTAGCAGGAGCCAAAGAAGCATCAACAATAGGTACAGCAACACCAGAAGTTTGGCCATCCTCAAGAGGAACACGCTTCGCTCGTCCAAACTGATTCAGAAGGGGGTGTTGTTGTTGTCGTTGCAGAGGTGCGATAGGTGCAGCCGACGGTGGTTGTGGAAGACGCGTGAGCAATTCGTTAAACTTGTTATCGAGCTTTGTTTCAAACGTCTTCTCAATGCCATCTATCTTCTCCATGGCTTCTTCAAATCTGTTTAGCACATCTTGCACCTGTCCACTCATCATTTGCTGAAATTTATCATGTAGTTGTTTATTCGTCATGGTCTCCCAATCAGCCTCATCGGCTTGTGATCCTGCCATGGTTAGCAGCAATAGAAACACACAAGAATATGATCCTACAGACTACTAGGAAGTGGTGGTGGTGTGTCACAAACCCGTCAAGTGAATCTCAAATTCTTACCAGTTCTTACCCAGCAGCAGGTGGTGATCGGCAACCGTTGTAGTCAAAATTCTCAAAGCTTGGATAGAGTGATGGCCAGGCGGTGTCAAACGCACGACGTAGATGCATGTGGAGCTGGGAAGGCTTATAATATGGTAGCAAAAAGGATCAGCAATAATCAATTCAGAGATGCAAAGTTGAATAAACGCTCAACGACGGTACTGTGCTAGTCCTAGGCTAGACCGTACTAGAGACGCGAGCCTAGAACACTAACAAAATCACGGCGCGGCACATAATCAAGGGAGGAGCACACTCAGATTTTTTTTTCACTTTTTGTTTGCACTTCTTTCCTCTTTTTTTTTGCTCTGCAACAATTTTTTTTCAAAAAAGTCTACAAATGGTCTAAAAACTGCCTAGCCAGAATTTTCCAGACTTAGTTTTTTTTTGAAACTGGAACTATTTTTCTACTGCGGGTAGCACAGAAGTTGGGGAGTCCGACTTGGTCACGTCTCGTAGTATCGCGTGATCTGGAACTCGTAAATAAAGGAACAAATATTGGACTCGGACTAGGACTGGTGGCGTAGATAAATCTGGTGGAACTCGGACTGGTGATGATGGTATATGATGGGCAGTGAAGCACGGACTGGTGGCGAATATATGATGGAAAGATATGGCAGCGGTGGTGGTATATGGATACGGACTGGTGGTGGTATATGGATACGGATTGGTGATGAATAAGCGATGGTGGTAGATGGCAGGGGCGATGATGATAGTTTGGTGGCGGCGTGACAACTTATGACCAGAACTCAAAACTCTAAAAGACTAGACGCTAAGACCAGCAACTTGACACGACGATGCAACCGCAAATTCAACAAAACAAATACAGAAAAGATTATGCAAAGGCTCAGATTGGTTCGGGTAGGATGAACTAACCCTAATTGTTTTTGGCTTTTTCATGGACTATAGGTATGAAGAAACATAATCGATCTAAACTATGAAAAACAGTAAAATCTCACCGAGCAACCTGAAAATCGGATACCACTTGATAGAGGCAAAGGTGTCCCGTCTTTCGATGAGATGGTGGCTATCGTTTTCTGTGGGAGTTGACCTTGACGATCTGACTACGAATATGCGAGACGTCGTGCCTTAGCAATCACTAAACCAACTTCCGAGGGGTTATTGACCACGCCGGAGCACGATCAACCTGACCACGAGGTTCTATTTTCCTGCGAGCAAATGAAGAACAAGCAAGAAACTGAAATTGCAATTTGGATATTGCGAATATAAGAGGAAAGCTTTATTAATGAACGTGGGGTTCTGAGACGACTTTGTATGGTCGTTGAACACAAACGAAGTACGCGAAGTTGCGGCTATGGCGAACTTTTAATCTAAACAAAACCGAAAGTCTAAACGGTGCCCCAAGAGATGTATATATGGAGGAAGAGGGGGGAATTTCGTGGCCCTTGGGGAAGGGGTCAGAAACCAACCCTATCTCTTGTTTCTCCACACATACGGACTCTAAAAATAGCCTATACTTATGTATTTCAAAATTACATGGACCTGGCCCAATAATAAGGTGACGCAACACTTAGAATAGCCTCTGGACGAAATTTATGAAGTGGCATCTTGTATATTTCGTCCAAGGCTTCATGCACTCATTATGGTGGCTTCAAACTCCTGAAATCATCACTTGTAACTTTGTTCTTGTTCCCCTTGTGCATGCCATCATCTCCATGCTTGGTCTTGCTCCGGTGTTCTTCCCTCTTATCCATGCTAGGCCATTCATTTGTAAGCAAAACAAATGTATCCAATTTAGGCAGCATCATATTCTCATGAACATTAGAATCATTACCAAGAAATGGAAGTACCTGATAATTTAATTGGCGTGCGCGAGCTCTAGTTACTGGTCCAGTATATGTAGCAGTAGGGGTTGTGGGTGTAACAATGGTATTGATGTCCTCATCAACCTCCCAATAAGCTTCACCTCATCACTTCGGTTAATCCAATTTAAGACGCTTCTCACTTTCACTACAATATCATCATTGCTTGGGCTTGTGTCAAAAACCATGGCCTCCTCCCCTTCATCGGCATTTCCATTCATAAATGTCGCCTTGTCCAAATAATGCAGATTCACTAGTTTATCCATCTAAAAACAATGGAAAACAAATTGAGTCATCCATGAGCCGGCCATTTCATATGGATGAACTATCTACAATATGCATACTTTCAATCAAAGAACTTGTATACCTTAATCATAGCATTAACCCAAACCCTAACCCTAACCCTTCCCTAACTAAATCACTAACCCTTACACAAAATCTAACCTCTCACAACAATGATTGACACACAATACTTAAACAAAACATAAATGCACAAATGCAAGAACTTGAGCAATAACTAGGGTTTGCAAAACTAGTTGATTACAACAAAATTAGGTGATTCCAACCAACCAAAAGAAAGGGGAGTGGGAGAGGTACCTTGGGTGATGCAAATGCCCCGGATCCACCAGACAAATCTCAAGCAATGGAGGTGGATCTAATGGGTGCTTTGGTGGGGGAGAAAAGGGGCAAGAGGGCTTGAGCTCACGGGGGAGAAGATGATTGGGGGGATGGGTGGTGCGTGGGCCCCACCACCTTATCCTCCAAGCGACCCTACCGCCAGGGACCCTGGCGGTTGGGTGTACAGACCTACCGCCGAAGACGTTGACGGTAGGTTCCTTTGCCACATAAGCAGTCGTTAACGGCCGTCAACCACCCCTACCGCCAGCTAGGGCGGCGATAGGATGTCAAAAGCTACCGCCCGGGGTTCTGGCGGTAGCAGAAAGGGTCATATCTCAAAAAAAATACAGACAGGGTCAGATCCAGGAAAACTAGCAAAAAAGGGTCAAAAAAACGAAATTTGACCCCGGATGGAGCCAACACTCAACACGAAGACCCCATGGATGAAATCGTATGCATCGCCGCGCTTGCACTCGCCCTTGCGGAAGTCCGGCCACGTCATGCCGGAGTAGCAGTGCCGGCTCGGTCCCTCCAGCGCACGCGCACGCAGCTAGCCAAGCAACCACATGTGAGCTGACTGATTTTCCCAGTCAATCCAAGTATTCATGCCGTTTACACTTGAAAATTATATGTAATTTAATTACCACACGTTGGTCTATTCATGTTTAACAAGATGAACACCGATGTTGTCGTAATTCTGGTCACAGTGTCTGTTTCAAATATTTGTTGCTTATGCAAAAATTAACCAAGTATAACATCTTAAAGTCCTGCTTCTTCACCTTCCTCTATGTTATGTAAATCGATAATAAAGCTCAGTGTTCTCTAGCTTCTTCTTTTTCGAGACCACCTTCTCCTTGTTCTTTTTTTATAGTCACCTTCTCCTTGCCCTGCTTAGAATCATCTGTTGTAACATCCCTGGCATCAGTATGCAACATTGATAAATTTATGATAATGAAAAATATACAAGGTACAAAAGAAGAAGCAAATAGACATAGTTTGTAGAAATGAAACGTATATCTTTTATGGTTCAGAAGAACACACTCCACCACCATTATCATTTTAAAATGTTTGCCTCTTGTTTTCTCTAACAAACCCACAGACAGCATAGGAAGCACACTACCAATAAAGACATCGTGACGGTAGAGACCGCTCAAGGGAGACGGCAGAGACCGCTCAAGGGAGAGGGAGGCAGCGTCGGCCGCAAGGGTCATCTAGGGTTATTGGGGAGGGTCATCAATATAATGAGCAATAACAACTCTCTATCCCTAGCAAAACTTGTTTACGGTACCGCGAACCCTTCGAAGGAACAGACCCGTGAACCGTCCCACAAATGTTTGCGGGACACGTTTACGTGATATGTCCGCGCCGGAGGGCTCGCGATACCGCAAGTTTTTCATAGCTTCGTAAATTAGAGACTTCAACAAAGAAAACTGAATGGAATCATAATATAAATATGAATGGTCCGAAAAGCAATTCACAATACAACAATCGTTTTCGTTACAACAAATGTTCAAATTTGAATAACTATTACAACACCACATTGTTCGAATCATCGGACGAAGACGAAGACGACGAGGACGAACTCCAATCCATCTATAAAATGCACATGAAACACCCTTGAATTTCACCTGAACCTACTCCAAGCCAAATCGAGCACAAACCCGCGGGTCTTGGACATACCTCGCCTGAAGCCGGCCAAAGCAAAACCGCGCTGCACCGCCCCTTTCTTCTCCTCGCTGACAGAAGCAAAGCCGCGCCACGGCCTTCCTCGTACGCGCGCGGGCGAGCCCCACCAATTACGAGGCTCACTGGCGACCAACCGGATCCACCAGCTACAAGGTCGTGCGCCAAGCAACGGGGCGGGATCCATGGCCGGCAGCGGCCACGAGGCGTGGACACAAATGGGCACCCCCCCCCCCCCCCCCCCCCCCCCCCGCGCCGAAACTTGGTGCAATGGATGTGGCACGGGGTGGCGAAGCTTTCTGGTGGCGCGAGGTAGCAAGAATGGACAGGGATGTGCGGCGGCGGCGGCGGGGAGTGGAGGCGTGAACGAAAGCGGGCGGAAATGCGTTCGCGCCAAAAGGAAAGAGGAAACGTCAAAATTGATCGAAATCCTGTAGATATTTAGGAAATGAGATCGTGGATTCGGGATCCCACAAAAAAATTCCGGGATGGCCAAAATTGGGGGATTTATTCGGGTCGGGCAAACCCCCTCCGTCCCGCAAACCGATGTTTATTTTGCCGGATGGCCCGGTTTGCGGGACCTGCTAGAGATGCTCTTAATCATCCTCCTCTTGCAAGACAAAGCATTATCTTTTTCCCTACCTTTCCTTTCCCTCCACTTTCATTCTCTTAAGGGCATGGCCAATGCATAACCTCCGGGTGATGTCTCACATGCCATGTAGGATCGGATGACAGGAGAAATAGATTCGGATGGGGAAGCGGAATCCTCTGCAGGAGGCAGGTGCTTGAAGATAAAAAGTGTGGTCCGGTGCATAAAGTAAAAAAAAGTTGAAGTAGAGAGTATGGATACATGTGTAGTGAGAATCATTTTCTATTCTTTGATGAGGCCCACTAGTAGTAGCTTGCATTGGGGGAGAAAAAATCAATATAGATGCCTCAAACTACTTTTTGTTGTGGGGCATCTATATCCATATGCCACCTTTGTACATGCCCTAATCCGCCCATTTTCTAGCATTACTGTTGTTACCATTCGCTTAGACACATTTTACAAACTCTTCATTGCTAGTGAACCCCCCCCCCCCTCTCTCACGTAATACCTACCGACCCCTGTAATACCTATCTATCCAACAATGCAAATTTGTACTACATTTTATAATTGGTCACTATTTTACAACATATAGTGATGAAATGTTAGTAGGCAAGAACATTATTACTTATTGTGTTACCAATTTGCCGTTTATTAGCCACCTTGACATCAACAGATTTAGCGAGTTTTGTATCTTCGTCACTGAAGAAAACTAATTCCTGAAAATGATAAAAACATCATTGGAATACATATGTAGAAATCTTAATTCATGTCTAACATTTGCAGCTAATATCAATGAAATAAATGATGGAAGTACATACACAGCAATGACGATTTTCTCGGTAAATAAAATCCAAACACCTTATATGATTGCATGACCATTATTTGTATTTGGCGGATATAGGTTTTAACCCAAAACATTTATTGTTCAAAGTATAGGGCTTCTCTGTTGTTTATGCTAAGAAAAATATATTCAGAAAACATAGTGCTCGATGAAATAATAGAAACAACTTTTGCATTTGTACCAATAATGTTACACCATAATAAATATAATGCTAGATGCGGATATGAATTTTAGTTCAAATAATAGATTTCATTTCACAAGGAGTGAATGGAAAAAATAATACCACAGAACTATCAAAGAAAGGCGTGAAACAGTTGTCAGCGTATTCACCTTATTCTCGTTTCCTGTATTTAACCTCTCATATTGGTAGGTCTGATTCTTGGAATGGTACCATCTGCACATCAGTAAATTTATCAGAGAAACATAATGTGATGTGGGGTACCAATGGGAGACCGGAAGCACGGCACAAGCAATAGTGGTTTCAAACACGTTTACCACTGCCATCGCTGCAGTTCAAGTTTATATTCATATTATTTATAGATGGAATGCAATGTAGCTGACAGAGTGGCAATAGAAGGAGAAATAATCAATAAATGGATTTGCGCACAATCAAAATGACATAAAAAGGCGTAAATGTCGTACAACAAAGTAAAAAGTCTCGGATGCGTAAGCAAAACCGACGAAATGCTAGAGAAGAGATAACATAGTTCATAAAACTTCTAAAGGTAAACAACAGATGACCTGGGTCAGCAAACAGGAGTGATTACCTCTTGGTTGAACTCCCAAAAGTAAGATCTTCTCTCTGTAGTTTATGGGACAAGTCCTTTGGCTCAACAAAGTTTTTTTTCTTTCGACTTCCTGTACAGAACTTCAAATCTAACTTACTATCATCCATATCTAAATGTTTCTCCTCAGAAATATTTTGACAAACTTTACGCCTTTTTGGTTGATGATTCACGGGGTTTGTTGCTCTTTTCCGATCTTTCATTTGGGAAACATGTTTGCCTGTGTTAAAATAGCCTAGCTCTTTAGTGAATGCTGCTCCAGTGCCCTATGAATAACCAGGAAAGTTGTCAAAACATTTGTATATAGTCACCACAAAAGTATAGTAACATAGAAAATTAGGACTGAGGACACTGAAGTGTGCACCTTGCCATAGCTCTTTGTAGGTGGAGTAGACTGTAAGTGCCGATGGTATTTACCAACAACGATGCTGCTGTTGAGCTCATCACCATTATCTGCAAAAGAAATGGCAAAGGTCCATTTGTTTTTGTGGGGAAAGGTAAATTGATGACTGAAAAAACATAAGCAATATGCATCAGACAGTGAAGGCAAGAAAAGGAAGGTATTCCATCGGCACACATGAATACACCTTCGCTAAAAACCAGCAAAAGGAAGACAATGAATGAATCCTAATGCTTACAGGTGAGGTGCATTACACCAGTAAAGATATCCAACACAAAAAGAGATGTGCAGTTCATATATCAACAAGAAGAAAATATAATGGTGCAGGAAAACAGTGGTCCCATAGGTGGCTTGCTGACCATGTAACAGACTGTCTAAAGTCATATTTCACATGAGCTTCCCAATGAGTTTCAGGCAGTATATAAGATAATGAGATCAGCTGACCACCGATATCCAGTATAAGAACTTCCCTTTTCCTATAAAAGTTTGGAGGGGGGATACTTTTCTGCCTGAGGAATGGGCTGTTGTGCATATCTCATAGGCGACTCACTTTTCCTCGTGCCTCTTCAGATTTTTATGCACTAGTTAGTTTGTTATCCCAGTTGGCCGCTGGTGCCATGAGGAATGTGTGTATCCACTTGTAAGGTTATACAAAAGCAAAAAAAAAAAGTTTAGATAACTACGTTAACATGTGTTTTTATGTTAAAATTTATCAAGTTACTGATGATTAAAAGTAATACCGTTTAGCTCACTATGAAAGTATGACTCTAAACTCGGCTACGTACAGAAAGTCCAAATCAAATCCACATAAAGTTTCATGTAGTTTCCTATTAATTAAGACAATCAAGTTATGGGTAAAAAAACGCAGGTTAAATACTTCTGCATATCATCCAAATAAGAAACAGAAAGACGCTTCTCTGACGAAGGGGGACAACACATAATGCAGCGCACTTGAGTCATTCAAGTATCATATGTCCAATTCTTGATGATAAGTTATGAAGATAAAAGAACGGATCGTTTATGGGTTGAGAAAACGAACAGCTAAATACTTGTACAGTTGTCCAGCAGTACATCATTTTTCCAGTAAGGTAAGTACCCATGAATAATTTTTAATATTCGGCAGAATGACACCTTTCGATACCGATTTCCACAAATTATGGTAACCAACACCATAAACCTACCAAGCACGATCATCAAGGAATTGGATATATACACCTTGAACAACGAAGATATAGTGAAAACAAAATCAAAAGGCTATGAAGGAGTAGCGCCGGCAGCATTCATGTCTCAAAAATCTTCAGCGGCGGCATCCTAATGGACCTGTCTAGGAATGTGGGCATTTTGCCCAACGATACACTTGGCTTGCAACCGCAGGAATTCGTGCTATACATCATCAAGATAAAAGGAAACTCATGGTGAATAAGTTCAGCCGGCAAGGTTTGCTTGTTGCTAAACATCCAAATGCACGCACAGCTATCAAGTAGCATGCAACCGAACAATTAGTAGTATTTCACAGCAACAATGTATTCATCGGTAAGCGAAGATGCAAAATTACCAGCGGCGGTGAGGTAACGCGTTGTGGCCCCGCGACCCGTCATTCCTCTCGTTTCCACGTGCAGTTCACCGAGGCAGCGACGGAGATGCAGGGGAGGCACGGCAGCGAGGGACGACGATGGAGAGCCGCGCGCCCGCGGCGCCGGAGGAAGGACGGAGAGGTGACGCCCGCGGGAGGACGGAGCGGCGGCGAAGGAGATGTGGCGGCGGGGTGGAGGGTGGTGCGGGGAAGAAGGCGAAGGGAGCGCCGAGGAGGCTAGTTAGCGGGTCTTGGCAGCGAGAATCGGCGGCGGCGAGGATGAGAACTCGGGGTGTGAGAAACCTAGCGAGACGACGATGAAACAACGAGGGTATGGAGGGTGCTGTTTCCTTTTTTCAATCGGATCGGTTTTTAGTGAGAGGAAAGAAACCAGCGTGAGAGATTTTTACTACTAGAAGAAATCTGTCGACGAGGCGTCCCCACAAGCCAAGTTCCTTCGACTTCAACTTTTTATTCAGAAACACCATCAAAAAAAATCATTCAGAGATATCATGTGTCTTGGTCGCCAATGGCTGCGAGGAAGAGGACGATTTCTTTCCCGGCCCGCGATCACGACCACCTGACCGCGGCACATTTTGGCGCCAAACGGCCACCCGTGTCGTCAGACACTCCTCCTCTTTGTCTTCACCCAGCCACTAGCTTCAGACGAAGCTCGTAGCTAGAGCCTAGAGAGACTCGAGGTCGAGGAAACATTTGAAAAGAAACCCATGAATGAATGAATCTCCCACTATTGATACAGAACAAACTAGTAGGAACGAGGATTTAAGTTTAACTCCCACATTCGGTACATGATACAGCCAACCTAATAAACGGAAACATCCATCAAATCATCGAATCAACAACATCCTAGCTTACAACATTATAAGCTCATTCACCCCAGCTTCTCGACTAAGTAATGGGTACAACCCACTAAGTAGCAACACAACAACTACCCAAGTCAAGCTCAAACTGGCTGGCATTGCCATGGGGTCGCACGGCATGGTGGTTTTCGGTTGCTTCAATTTTTTGCAGCTTGATGTTCCACTTCGTCCCAGCGGTATATGCTGCCATCCTCGCCGCAGGCAAGGATCGTGCTGAAGAATGGAAGAAAAGAAGAAGAGTGACACACAATTCTTATGCGCCAACACCAAAACCAGACTTGAAAGAAGAAAAACTATGATGGATGCACATAGCACACATGAGAAGCTATATCCATAAAAGTACAGGAAAAATAAATGCTAGAGAGGTACTACTGAATCAGAGGTGGCGAACGGAATATGGTGATGTACCTTCCATCAAACGACACTGCAGTCTGCCTTATTGGCATTTTGCATTGCGGACTACTCAGCCTGGAAATTATCAGTGTGTACATGCACGAACATACAAGTTAGTAGCTAGCACCACCACCACATGCACAGAAGGAGAAATTGGGAATAGCTGAACTTGCTCGGTTAAACTTACCGGGTAATTAGCACAGGAGGGCTCGCCTGCACTTCCCACACATAGATTTTGCCTTCGCGGTTGCCTGTTTACAAGCAAACGATTAACCACAAGAGTTATACTTTTGGAATTTCATCTAACCCTGATCAGGTGCATGTAGATGAGTTCGTTTACGAGCAAACGATTAGCCACGAGCATGCTTTCTACAAATATCAGTTTTTTCACGTGTATAAGTACAGCCATCCTCAGAAACTTGTTGACAATCACATAAGTACAATACAGAAATATGTCCGCAGATAATAATTTCAATATAAAGTGTTACCTATTGCTAATTGATTGAAGTGAAAATCACATGAGAATTTGATAAACCAAATGTCACAATCGGGCACAGGGTACTTCTGAAGAACATCAATGCTACCCTGCATATGGAATGAAGAATCACTTCAGACGAAGGCACATAGTATGGCCGGCATCATTTTTAGAAACAAAGGAGCACAACCAGAACTAGTTTGGATCAGTACAAAAGTATAATGTGTTAAGCCCTATAGTTCTTTAAAAGTAAAACTGCATCACCTCGCCGGGACCCTGCTCTTTTATTTTTGGCTCCCACAGAACAATTTCATTGTCAACACTCTGCAAGTTCAAGGCAAAGCAGATCAGATGTTCTCATCCTTCAGGAAATAATTATATCAGCATTGAAAAACAGGTGGCAACACTAATCTTTGATATTAAAAAAAAGACTGTAAAGTATGATATTACAGGTTTCAGGTATAGTCTGAAATTTTGCACCAGTAAGCATTCTAAACATTGTGTTCACACTAATTCGTCTCTCCTACAAAAATGAGCAATTTACCTTCGACAGGATGAAGTCACCAAGCCACCTAGTACAGTCAACATAGTTAGAATGCACCACGGAAGTCATAAGCTGAAAAGGGATAGATCAGCACGATGCTGAGAGGGTCAATACTAAAAGTTTGCATAATAACAGGTTCAAAGATGAGAGATACTTAACATACTGGAAATTGGACAAATTTTGTTGGAAATTTTGATGGAAGGTCAGTCCATGTAAAGGATTTCTCCACGTATGGCCAAAATTCTATGACAAGATTAACAAACCATGTCAGTGATCAGCAGTAATAAAATGTAAATAGGAAGCAAGATTGATGAAATGGTTTGCTAACCTTTCATTGACCAGATTTTAACAGTATTATCCATGCCACAACTGGCAATTCGGTAGATATCAGAAGGGTGGAAGTCCTGATATAACGGAAGTATGAATGAAAGGACAGTTAGTGCCGAGATAAAATGTTTTATTTTTCAGTGATACTAACTAAAATGATCCACTCAATAATGCCAGTAGCTGGCAGACAGCTATATTTAGAGTGTGTTCGGATTTAGCCCAAGCTATAATTTTGGTGAAGATTTTGCTAGCCCATGATTTGGCCAACATTGGTAAGAAAACTGAACTAGGATGGCCAAACGAGCATTGGCATGCCAGAAAATTGTCCATGATCCTAACAAAGACCAAGTTTTTGATTATGAACAAAGTATTAGTAGGGTAGCTTTTGGCCACAATCCAAACATATCTTTGGGCAGTGAAGTGAGTGGTAATATAAAACAATGTCACTAGGAGGTAGGTGTAACTTACAACACTCAATACTTCATTACGGTGACCTCCTCCTCCAGCAAAAATCAAGATGCAGATACCTGTATGGACATTCCATAGCCTAACAGACTCATCCTATATAAGGCCATATAAACTGCATCAGAAAGGTAAAAGGCATAGGTATATCCAGCATCACTAGGTTATCTGCCAACCTTGCTTGCAGAAATGAAGAGCGAAGGCTTCAATGGTTGAGTTCTTATCTCATTTATTGAATCACCATGGCCAAGAAAACTCTGCATGATTGTAAGACGAAATAAGAAACTTACTCCACGTTCGTAATCATTAGTTTAGGATATTGAATCGTCATATATATGCCCAATTTCATGACTACCTCAGAAGAATAGATCTGCTAGGTTCTATTCCATCCGTAAACTAATATAAAGAGCGTTTAGATCACTACTTTAGTGAACGCTCTTATATTAGTTTACAGAGGGAGTACATAATTTTCACCATGCTAGACGTACTAAAGTATTTGACATCTGCAATCTCTTTTGGACAAAAATAAACTACTGTATAGCAGAAACACAACTTTTCCTAAAAGTCCAAATCATCATCTCGAATGGACAATACAGAGAAACCAACAATTATCAAATAAGTAACGGTTTTCAGAAAGGACATCAAATAAGCAGCTGCATAGTAGATTGATGCAAGTGAAACTTCATCCATGTTGGCCACAATAAGAAAGTAGAAAACTCTGGCACTATTATACCTTAAACAACTTCTCGGTGGCACAGTTGATGACCCGAATGACCGCATTGCTTCCTGCTGCCACTAGCAGTGGTGTGCCGTCAAGGTCACAAGCCCAGCTCAGAGTGTAGAATGACTGAGCATCCTGAGATAAGATGCAGACCTCATCAGCCTCAGAGAAAGTACAACCAATATAAGAAACTGAACACTCTAGAGATTGTAATGGAGCTTACGTCCGCATCAATGTATGCTTGCAGAACAGCCAAATTACCGTCGGGGAGGCCACGGTATGTCGTCACCTGCAAGATCAACAGAGTCAACTTGTGGACAGGAGCACACCAGAAGTAACAATTATTCAAATCAAACTCCGACCGGATGCCTATGGAAAAGAAAACTACGACCAGATTCTCAACAATTCCCTCCACTGTGATATTGATCAAAAGTTCCATCGAATATGCGAGTTCTTATCAGATATATCAAAACTTGTGGCAAACAGCACCCTGTTTTCCCAATCGAAGGTCCAAATTTTCCGAACCAAAAGCCAAGCTTGCAGCTCCCTCGACCTTATTTGGGAGGTTCCTTCACCCCTTGGCCTCCACAGGGAGATTTGGCCAGCGGTCGCCCTCTCCATTTTGTGGAAAATTTGGGGCTCTCGGAATCCCTCTACGAAGGTCGGATCCTCCTATGGAGCCCCGCGCACCGGAACCCCAGCTCTCCCGTTCAACCACTCACAATTAAGAACATTCCCAAATCTAAAGACAGAGCAAAGATCGAGCGGGTGGGCGACCACAGAAAGCTTACACGATTGCCGCCGACGGTGGCAAAGACGTCGTAGTAGCGGGCGTCGATGAAGTTGAAGCCAATGGCGTAGAGCGGGCGCTTGCCCTCGGTGTGCTTGCTGCAGAGCTTGTACTCCCGGCTCCGGCTGGGCGCCAGCGACCCCACGGCCGCCTCGCACCCTAACCCCTGCCCCGGGCCCAGCCTCGCCATGCGCGCCGGGAGAGGTTGGGGCTCTGGCGCCTCCTTCTCCTCCGCCGCCGCCGCCTTCCCCTTCCCCTTCCCCCTATTCCTCTCGGCCCACGCCTTGTAGGAAGCGGCGGCGTCTGCAGAGGCGGCGGCGGCGCGGGCTTCGGCTTCGGCGGGTGTGATGGGGCGGCGCTGTGACCTCCGGCGCGTGTCGACCCCAAGCGTTGTCGCGCTTCAGAGTTGAGAGATTTGGGGTTTAAGCACCGCGTGGAAATCAGATTTACATTTTTTTTTCCTTACGGAAATCAAATTCAAATTAGAAAAGAATCAATAAAAGCAATTAATCGGGCACCTGCAGTTTACACTTGGATTTACATCTTTCACTTTTTTGGCAAACCTGTAATGTACTACAGTAATTGCGTTGTTGGGACATGGCTGGATATGGGTTTTCAAATTGCAAATAGGGAATCAATACAGCAAACATTTAATTATAGCTGGATTTGGACTGTAACTGAGATCGGGCTATTGCCCTCTGCAACTGGATTTACATCCAAATTCCCTTTTTTACAGAACTGAGCCGAGTCATTGTTTTGCAGGATATGCTAGAATTTTTTGACCTGATTTTCTACTTTTAAGGTTCAAAAACACTTTAAGTTTCGCGCGAACTAAGAGAGCTACCACAATGCAAGAACAATTGTACAGCAAGTTGATATACCTGACCCCGCAAAAAAAAGTTGATATACCTGGATTTTGATTCAACTTCATTTAAAAAGTTGTGTAATCAAATTTCCCGCTATGAGGAAAATCACTCATACTAAAGTAAAAAAATATGTTTTTCGAAAATAACCCGATAAACTAAAACTATTTGTGTTATCAATAACAATAAACCACATACCATAACTAGAGCGAGGACCAAAGGAACTATATAACATAGACCTAAACATAAAATTTACTTTGATTTAGTAGGAAAAAAAGGTTTGGAGTAACAATATTTTCCATGTACCACTTACTATTTGCGATGCGATTTATACTGCATCTTGCCATTAGACCCCATCAGCGGCGTCTCATCGTTCGGGGTGCTCATGCCGTAGCAAGTAGTTGGAGTAAGGGTCCTTGGTAAGATGCCTAAGGTGTACTTGTGTGGGGTTTTCTAGATAGTAGTCTAGACAACGACACTAAAACATGTACTGTATGTTTTACGTGCTTTGCCGGATATGGAAGAATGCGTCGATTTTTTTCCAGGGGAGTCTCGGATCCACATGTGCGGCTGTAACCACAAAGAAAAGATGGTCAAAATTGAATAAGGCAATGAGATGTCACTGTCCAATGAAACCGGACAAGTGTTGAGGTGCGATGACAACAAGACAACTGGAGAAGAGGAACACGAGGAAGATAATGGATACCAGGAGTGAAGGATGTTGGCGGCGGCGGCGGATGGAATGAATTGTATGTTCTGGTGTATGTTCGGGTTTATATAATTGAAATTTAGGGTTTCAAAACTAGCTGATGAAAATATGTGTTCATGGGCCTACCCGTTACTTGGGCCCGACACCTTATAGAATGTCCGTGGAATGAACCCATAGATTTTTCATCATCTATGAAGGTCATTTCGGTAAATAAAAACTAGATTAAACTCCCATTGATTGCACTACCCTACTTTCATAAGGATTACTCGAGTAGCTAGATCTCCAAAAATACTTGTTGAACTCTGGCGTGCATCTAGTCCCTACATTGAAATTATTCGGTACTTTTTGTATTTGTAGTTTATGTATATAGTATACAATGTACTATTATTAACATAATTGATTTTTATATGGCTTTGTGGTAGCGCAAATCCTACTTTAGACCTCCCTTTTCCAAACTATTGATAAACTTCCAAGCCCGATATTCTGATTTACCCTAGAAATCTTCATTGGTTGTAACATCCTCCCTTCATGGATCTCGGGGGCTTTCTACTCCTGCACAAGTTATCAAACCGGTTAGCATAGGGCACGTGAATTGCGGTACCCCTTCCTCGAGTCTGGATTTCTGCCAAACAAAAAGAGCATCGAGCACGTCTTTGCCTAGTGTGACCCATGGCTCTTCTCCTTGGTGACCTTTGCCGTCCGCCATGGCGGACGGCAAAGTCCTTTGCCGTCAGCCAGCGGACGGCAAACAGTCTGGCTGAACACGTGCCAGCAAAGGCCTTCTTTGTCGTCCGCTTCGCAGAAATGGACAGCAAAGGATTGTGTCGTCCGCCGTCCGAGGCCAGCAAACGGCAACGACGACGGACGACGGCGGTGTGGGATGAGAGCCGTTAGGGGGTTAACGGCGCTCTTTGCCGTCCGCTGACAGACGGCAAAGAGCTTAGCTAGGGCAGCACTGGGAAGCTGTCACGTGGCCATCTATGCCGTCTGCCAGCAGACAGCATAGATGGCCCTGTTTGCCAGGCCTATTTGGTCACTTTGCCGTCCGCTTGCAGACGGCAAAATAACCAAATAGGTAGCCAGTGTTCCCAGTTTGCACAGGTGACTACCACGTGTCCTCTTTGTCGTTTGCTAGCGGACGGCAAAGCTATTTCTCGTCGGCTAGCGGACGGCAAAGAGGCTATACATCCCCTATTTTTATTTTTATCCAATTAATTAGACATGGTTTCAAACACAGATATACATGCATATATATCCAACAGCATGTCCGACAACATATTTCATCAAATCCAACAACATAGTTCAACAAAGTCCAACATATCCATATATACATAACCACAAACAAGTTTCCAACAACATATCTAGATAGACATACATATCCAAACAAGTTTTCATAAACAACAAGAAAGCACCAGAAGAATAGTACACTCCATGAATCCAAGCCTTCCTCATGTAAAGCAAATCTGCAAATTGGGAAAGATGAAAGTTAGAAGAAGAAGAAGAAGAAGAAGAAGAAGACTAGTTAGAAGAAGAAGAAGAAGAAGAAGAAGATTTTTTATTCTCTTTCTTTTTCTCCTCTCCTCTTCTTTATCTTCTTCTTCTTCTAACTAAGGTAAGTAAAAATTCCATTTTATTGCTAAGCTAGGTAAAAATGCTAAGTGTAGTCATTTTAGAGGTAAGCTAGGTAAATAGGTCATTTTGGAGCTTAGTAAGGTTATTATGTCATTTTCGAGGAAAATAAGCTAAGTCTATATCATTTTGGAGGTAACAAAGATTATCATGCCTTTTTTTACCTAAGTATGCTAAGTATGTCATAAATGAATTGAATAAGCTAAGTATAGCTCTTTTTTTATCTAACTTAGGTAATTATGTCATTTAGGAAGAAAATAAGCTAAGTATGCATTTGTAAAGCAAAACATTAGAGAAAACATACCCTCATCACAACAAATATGATGAAGATTGCAACTAAGGTAACAATTGATCCAACGGCATAATAATACCAAGCCTCATTATTAATGGCATATTTTCTAATCTTCTTAAGCTTCAGGCGCATTGCATCCTGTTGAATATCGGGTTCCGGCAAAACCCTTAAGGTTCGAACTCTGGGTGCGCGCCAAGATCTTCCCCCTACCGATCCATGTCCCAACGCCTCGCTAAGAATCTAAGCTGAACGATGAATAACACAAGGGACACAAGGTTTATATTGGTTCGGGTCACCGTTGTGGTGTAATACCCTAATCCAGTGTGTGGTGTGGTGGATTGCCACAGGGGCTGATGATGAACAGTACAAGGGAAGAACAGCCTCGCGAGAGGTGTTCTTGAGCTGGTGCGGTGTTCTACTTGGGATGGATCTTCCCGCTTCCAAATGAGATGAGAACTCGATGCCCTCTACTGTGGTGGCTATCTCTATATATAGAGGCCCTGGTCCTCTTCCCAAATATTCAGCGGGAAGGGCGCCAACAACGACCATTTTGAAGGGGAACATCTAGTACAAGTTATCCTGACTAAAGTTGGTCTTCGGCTGCCAAAGGCACTAGCGATGACGCCATCTTGGACTCCACGGTGACCTCCATCCTGCCACTCTGCTGGTCTTGGTCTCGTTGCACCGAAATGGTAACCTTTGCCTGATGCCTCGGTACTCCGCGCCTGCGCTTGCCCCCTTTGCACCAAAGAGGAAACAAGGACATTGTGCAGGCGGGCGCCCGCCTGGCGCCCACCTGGTCTCGATCGTCATGGCTTGCATCACGAGCACCTCGCGAGGTACCCCTGCCTTGATCTCTCCGCCTCCTTGCGAGCCTGTCTGGTGAGGTCGTTCCTGAGGAAGCCTTGCGTCGTCTGCCCCACGAGGCTTGGCCCCTCGCGAGGGTCTTGAGCTTGAGTTGTTGAAGATGGGTCGTACTGGGCCACCACTTGAGCCACGCCGCAGGCCGCAGGCAGGCAAGTCTGGGGACCCCCATTCCCAGAACATCGACAGTAGCCCCCGGGCCCAAGGCGCGCTCGGACTTGGATTAGCAGCCAAGCGGAAGGGCAAGTGTGGAGCGCCGTGGGCCCCAACAGCCTGCGTCCTTGGTCGCCGCATGGCGGTTGATTGGACGTGGGCGTGTCCGCTTCCCCATGCTGCCTCGGCAACTGCCCGACTGACAAAAAGGCTGGCTCGGGTTAGGCTTACCTGCATTGCTCTCATTCGCCCTGCTCCAGATCCCCTTTCTTGCTCTTGCCCTCCTGCTTCCGAAATCTCCAGATCCGCCTCACCCTTTCTCCTTCGGCGAGCAATGGCGCCCCACAAGACCGGGGTTGGGGCTTCGTTGGCCTGGTATTCACCGGCACTGGACCCCCCCCCCCCAACATGACGGAGAAGAATCTCGCCCTCACACGCCTGATGACGGCGGCGCAAGGCAGCGAGATGGGGGAGACTGCGCTCCGACCCGGCTCCGCCCAGCCGGAGGACAAGGGGAGCACCTTCTATCCCTTCTTCATGAGCGCCGTCATCGCTGGCCTGGTGCCTCCTTTCTCCGAGTTCTTCTATGTTGTCCTCCGCCATTAAAAGCTGCATGCTCTGCATCTTCATCCCAACTCTGTTCTTCTCCTGTTGATTTTCGCCTACTACTGCGAGGCGCACGTCGGGGTGATGCCCTCCGTGGCCTTGCTGCGCCACTTCTTCTTCCTTCGAGTCACTGGCGCCAATATCTCAGCGTGCGCAAGCTTTGTTGCGTACTCCAAAGCCAACGCGATCTCGAAGGCCGGGAAGAGGGCTGACGGCTTCCGGAGCAAGTGGGTCATGCTGGATGCTTGATGCATCAACTCTCGGCTGGCGCTGCCCATGGGGCTACCCTAGTCCGTCGAGGCGTGATCCCGTGTGAAGCTTGACGACCGACGGGCGAAGCTGGTGTTGGAGAAGATGAACGCTGACCTGAGGCCTAGCAACATGAAGGCGGCGAAGCTGACCGCGGCCACACTCCTGAAGGAGTTCCTGGTGCATCAGGTGGCTCCACTTCAGGCGCACTCGCGCCCGTTATGGAGACTCGAGGATGCGGATGACATCCTCCTCCTGAACTCGGAGGCCCTGGCTGATGAAGATCTGTCCGCAGCTCTCCACTTCTTGGTCGGAGAGGACGTGCCGAGCCTGGAGGGCGCTCCCGTCCCCTTGTTCCTTCGCAATGACTGGGAGAGGGTGGTGGACGCCATGCCAACCTTTGACGGGGACGGTCTGGTGCCGGTAGTGCCTCCTGAGGGCCAGGCGGCTACGACGACGGTGGAGTTGTCCTCCGGCGATTCTGACGGGGGAGAGGAGGAGGACGAGGAAGAGGAGGAGCGCGACTCGGAGGCGACTACTGAGAAGACGGGGGAGAATTCCCCCTGGCGCAGGTCCAATGTCCTCCGCTCCATGCCGGACGACGACGAGGCCGACCCCAGGCGAGGGGGAGAGGACTCGCCCGTGATTCCAAAGAAGGATCGGTCGGGGCTGATCTCCCGAGGATCTACTCCGGCTCCGGTGCTGCCCGAAGCCAGCTCCACCCCTTCTGGTGTGCCCTCTTCTGCTGTCGGACCTCCCGAGGCTGCACCCCGCAAGAGGCTCTCGGGCTTTAAGCTTGGCAGGAGGCCGTTGGAGCCTGCCGAGGCTACCCAGTAAGTACTCGAACTGCTTTGCTCTCGTTTTTGCCGCCAGGGCTTGAGAGCATCTCCAGCCGCGCCCCCAACAGGCCCTCCCCAGGCGTTTTTGCCGCGCCGGCGCCGAAAAAAATGGCCCAGTCACCCCCCAGAAGCGCGTTTTTCGCCGGCTCGGGCTGAAACTGGTGCCGACGGACCCAAGAAGAACCCGGCGTCCTAGGGGCGCCTGGGGCGCCGGCACAAGCGAAAAGGGCGCGTGGGTCCGCCCTGTCGGCGAGTCAAGGGCCTCTTCCCACCGTTTCTTCCCGCTTTTCCCCACTTCCCCCTCTAATTTCCTCCTTTCCTCCCGCCAATCTCCCCTCCCGCTCGCCTCCCAGCCGGCCACCATGCCCCCGAAGAAGTACGTCGTCCCCCGCGCCGCGGCAACGGCGACCGCCTCCGTCGCCCAGCCGAAGCATAGGAAGCCGAGGGCGCCGCCGTCCAAGCCACCGGGCATGACAAAACGCCGATTGGAGGGTGGAAGTGCAGTGGCGGGAGGCCGTCACCGCCGACCGCCGGAACAGGGCCCTCGCCAAGAAGGCCCGTGACAACGCGGCACGCGCGGCTGCGGCTGCCGTTGCGGCGGACCAGGCCGAGGCCGAGGCGACTCACACGGGGATGATGAATCCACCCGACAACCAAGCACAGTACGTGCCCTGGGGCCAGCAAGGCGTCGGGTCTCCGTCACTGCAGCCATGGGGATCATGTTCGTCGGGCTACGCCGATAGGGACACGCACGGTGGGTTCAACCCAAACGTCACTTTCCCCCATGGACACCCGGCCCAGCGCACGCCCTCGCCCGCCTTCGCCGGCGTGTAGTACCCTCCATACAACTACTCGCCGCCCACGTACGTGTCCTCCCCGATGCCCCCTCTCCGCCATTGCACGCTGCCCTTCTCGCACCTCGGCGATGCCGACAAGACCGAGGCTGACATGGACGACATCATCGCGGAAGGTTCGGCCGCGGCCGCCATGTCTCTCGAGTTCACCGCGGATGAGACGGTGGATCTCAGCAGCGGCATGGACGGCGAGCTCGGCTACGTCTATGGCGACAAGGAGCAGGAGGAGCAGGAGAAGGACGAGGAGGAGGAGGAGGAGGAGGAGCCGGCGACTGTTCCGGCGAGGAGGCGCAAGAAGAAGAAGCGGACGGCCAGGTCAGGCGAATCGCGCATCAAGTGGGTGTCCAAGGAGGAGGAATGCCTCGCCGAAGCATGGAAAATCGTTTGCCTCGACCCGACCACCGGCATGAACCAGAGCATCAAGACGTACTGGGAGCGCATCAAGGCCGAGTTCGACGAGCGCAAGCTCGTCGACCCCTACTTCAAAGGCGTCTACATGCAGCGCGGGTCAAAGGCGATGGCGAACCATTGGGGGCGTATCCAGGGGGCGCGCAACAAATGGCATAGGGTCGTCGAGGAGGTCGCCGCTCACGCGGAGAGCGGCGCCAGCGTTGAGGATCAGGTATGCCACGCCGGTCTCCCGCCTCTCTTCGCCGTATGTGCCCGCCAACTGTTTGTTCGTCCGCGCAGTTGCTGCGCATGTTCGGCCTGTATCGGCAGACCAACAATGACGCTGAGTTCAAGTACCTCCATGTTTACAAGCGCATTGACAAGTGTGAGAAGTGGGCAGAAGTCCGGCGCACCCTCGACAAGGCCAAGGAGACCTACAAGTCGGACGCGCCGACTCCGGGCGTGTCAGAAGGGCGGCCGGATGGCAACAAAGGTGCCAAGAAGGGGAAACACGCCGACGCGGCCACCGCTCGCGTACAGGAGTCCATCCAGCACTGCCTCGCCGACGCGCAGGTCCGGGCCGCCCTTCGTGAAGAGAAGACCGAGGCGCGGTGGTCGGCGTTGATGTCGAGCAGCACCGTCAAGCTTGACCTACTCCGAACCAACATCGCTGCCAAGAAGAGGAACACCGACCTGGCTTTCCTGCTGGGCGGGGCGGACATGCTCCAGAGCACCGATGAGGCGGTCAAGGCGTGGTACATGGCGGAGTGGGGCCTCATCCTGAACCAGCTTCCCTCGACGACACCGCCAACGCCCACGACGATGCCGCCCACGCCCACGCCCACGCACACGCCGAGCCCACCGCCAAGCCCGAGCGACGATGCCGCCGAGACTGCCCACAGCACAAAAGCCATGCCGACGGCAAGCACAAAGACCCCATTGATACGTCTCCAACGTATCTACTTTTCCAAACACTTTTGTCGTTGTTTTGGACTCTAACTTGCATGATTTGAATGAAACTAACCCGGACTGACGCTGTTTTCAGCAGAACTGCCATGATGTTGTTTTATGTGTAGAAAATAAAAGTTCTCGGAATGTCCTGAAAATCCACGGAGGCACTTTTTGGAAAATATAAAAAATACTGGCGAAAGAATCAAGACCAGGGGGCCACACCCTGTCCACGATGGTGGGGGGCGCGCCCCTGTCTCATGGGCCCCCTGAGGCTCCGCCGACCTCAACTCCAACTCCATATATTCCGTCTCGTGGAGAAAACAATCGGAGAGAAAGTTTCATCGCGTTTTACGATATGGAGCCGCCACCAAGCCCTAATCTCTCTCGGGAGGGCTGATCTGGAGTCCGTTCGGGGCTCCGGAGAGGGGGATTCGTCGCCGTCGTCATCATCAACCATCCTCCATCACCAATTTCATGATGCTCACTACCGTGCGTGAGTAATTCCATCGTAGGCTTGCTGTGATGGGTTGGATGAGATTTACCATGTAATCAAGTTAGTTTTGTTAGGGTTTGATCCCTAGTATCCATTATGTTCTGAGATTGATGTTGCTATGACTTTGCTATGCTTAATGCTTGTCACTAGGGCTTGAGTGCCATGATTTCAGATCTGAACCTATTATGTTTTCATGAATATATGTGTGTTCTTGATCCTATCTTGCAAGTCTATAGCCACCTATTATGTGTTATGATCCGACAACCCCGAAGTGACAATAATCGGGATACTTCTCGGTGATGACCGTAGTTTGAGGAGTTCATGTATTCACTATGTGCTAATGCTTTGTTCCGATTCTCTATTAAAATGTCAGGACCCCGATCCAATGCCACACCGATCTAGCATGTAACACCTCATATCACTTTGCGACCTCACGCACGGTATTCCCATGGGTGTCGCCTTACCAGGCCCAGGATCTTTTGCGCCTTTTGGCTCACGTATATGATAGTGTCGCTAGCATCAATATGATAAAGAACCCGGGCTGACATGACTAGTCATGAACCCGAAGTGGCGCTAACTTATAGGGACAGACATACATGACCTAACAACGAACATATCGGTCAACAGCGAGTGAATCCGGGCTGTAGCAGCTGGGCTAGCAGGACTCCAGAGAATCTGGGCTGTAGCAGTCTAACAGGACTCCGGTAGACACCACGTGACATTTCCCTGAAGGGATAGACACATGAACGAAGGACACATGCCGGCCAGCCTAAGTGTTCCGGAGCAGTAGCAAGCTACCATGGCTTAGTGGAAGCACTAGGAGACATTTCCCGGTAAGAGAGGCTACCAAGGATAAACAACTAGGTTGTCAGATCCCACACATACCAAGCATTTCAATAACATACACACAATATGCTCGATATGTGCAAATACAACATGGCATCACAACATGACTCTACAACTCAAGTATTTATTCAATAGGCTCTGAGGAGCGAGATATTACAAACATGGGTCTCTCGACCCAGCATTCAGAGCATATAAGTCAAAGCACATGCGGAAGCTTAACATGTCTGAGTACAGACAACTACAAATGAAAAAGGCTGAGAAGCCTGACTAACTACCAGATCCTACCGAGGGCTCAAGATCATAGCTGAGGTAACAAGCTAAGCGTCGAGGTTCACGCGGAACTACTAGTGAGACTGAAGTCTCTCTGCAAAAACATAAAATAGGCAAACGTGAGTACAATTGTACCCAGCAAAACTTACATCAGAACTAACTACATATGCATCATTATCAACAAAGGGGATGGTGGGGTTTAACTACACCAAGCCAGCTTTGACTCGGTGGCTATCCTGAACTACGACTGCAAGTAACTCTTTTGAGGTGGCGCACACGAGTCCACATATTCACCATATCAATACACCACTATGGCTCCCGTCTCCCTATGAGAACGCCATCCATATCACTCACGCTTATCTTGCGTATTTTAGAGTATCCACTTTCACTTGTCTATGAACTGTACAGGCAACCCAGAAGTCCTTTACCGCGGACACGGCTATTCGAATATATAATGTTAACCCTGCAGGGGTGTACTTCTTCACACACGCTCTCACCACTTATCTTCGTTTACATGACATGTACTCGGCAACCTTCAAGCGGAAGCCCTGCGAGGGTGTCGGCCACGACCTGACTAACCACACAAGTCTCTCGTCCAGGTTTATCGCCTATTCGGGTTCCATCCGCAAGGAGATCTGGCCGGGGTGTCGCTCACGACCCCAAACGATGTGAGCAGGGTTCCCAAGCCCACCATCCGGGTGCCACTTGGTACACCGTGCCACTGTGCCTAGTCTGTCCCAAGCCCACCTGTACCAGGTGCCACTTGGTAGATTACTAACACTACCTACAAACACCATAAACTAGTTGCAACTCCTGGACAGAGATCGGGTTGATTAATAAGTCAAGAGGGGCACTTAAGCATTCCAATGCGTGGTAGTAGCTGTTCATGGATCACAAACACAGAACTCAGTTCCTGAGGACGGCTGCAATGAGACAACCCACCATGTACTCCTACATGGCCTCTCACCGCTACCTTTACCAAATCGTGTTCACACACTTAGCTCTCAACAATAGGACATGTTCACCACATTCCAATTCATCCCTGATGAATTAGACCTGACTCAACTCTAAGCAGTAGCAAGCATGACAAACAAGTATGAATGAGTAGGCACATCAGGGCTCAAACAACTCCTACTCATGCTAGTGGGTTTCATCTATTTACTGTGGCAATGACAGGTCATGCAGAGGAAAGGGGTTCAACTACCGCAGCATGTAACAGTTGAATCGTTGTTGTCCTAATGCAGTAAAAGAGAGCAGGAGCGAGAGAGTGGGATTGTATCGGAATGAACAAGGGGGTTTTGCTTGCCTGGCACTTCTGAAGATAGTATAGCTCTTCATCGGTGTCATCGATCACATCGTCGGAACACATCTACTGAGAGGGGACAATGTAACACCCCAAAAATTTAACCAAGTTTTAATTATTAAATTTTTTGCCAGGAGTTTAAAAAAAATTGCCTTCTGGATTTTCTGTTGATTTCAGAACCTTTTAAATATTGAGGAGTTTTACCCAAGTGGAAACTTTCCAAAAATGTATTGGATTTCTATGCTCTCTCAATATAACAATTTTTAATCATTAGAATTTTATTTATTGAATTATATCTTCCTGAGCTTTATTCCTTAAAATGACTTTCATCAGTTTTGGAGCTCTTTTTGAACTACCACCATTTGATAAATTTAACTAAAATTCCAACCAAAATTTGGAGATGTCATGTGATGTTTCTAAATCACTTTTATGCAAAAATATATTTCATTCATTGCATATTTTGAGTTCTACACCCTTTTTTCAAATCTGGTCCAGTGGGCATTTTTGCACTACAGCCTATTTAAATATTTCTTTAAAGCCTCCACCAAAATTATGGGATGTCTGTGGTAACATGCCATCCAACTTTATGCAAAAACCTAGTGATGTTCTTTGGAAAAATTGAGTGAATCAACCTCCTTTTCATTCTGGTCCACCCTTGTGTTTTCTACTGCAACCCTATTTATTTTTGCTCTAGTGACCTTGTGCTTTCACCTGCTTCTAGTCAACCCCACAAAACCTCTAAGTCCAGGAGCATGCACCCCTTTGGGACATTTTTGGTTCATGTAAAGATGCCATTTACTCCCTGTCCAGTATTGAAGTTTTGCAAAACTTGCACTAGCAAGTTTCTTCATTTGTCAAACTAACCTCACCACCCTCTCTCTCATCTAAAGAGACCCCACTCTGGGAGTTTTGGCCACTCCAAGAACTGCCTAGGTGCCTTTGGCATTTTGTCAAACACCTTGAGAGCATGGACGGATTTGGCATGAGTTTTTGTTTACATTATGAACTTGATCCCCTGACCAGACCAGCATGTCCCATGGATTTTCCCTAGCCTATAACCCCACCCTGCTAACCCTCTTGTGGTTTAGAGCCCCTAACATGCCTTAGCATTCTGTCGAGCACGTCCCGTGCGTGCTCTGGGCGCGCCTAGAGCGCGCGTTTTGCCCGTGCCGCAACCGAGCCGCCGCGTCTCGCCCCGCACCCACTCTGGCCCTTGGTCGACCGCAGCCAGCACGCCACGTCCCCTTCTGCTCCCCACGAGCACCACAACCGTCGCCACATCTCCGGCAAGCCAGTAGCTAGCCGCCACTACCGGCCGACAGCCCCTGCACTGGTCGGCGCCGCCCGAGCCACGCCCACTCGCCAGCTCGCCCTTGGAGCAGTACCCGCTCGTCTGCTAGCTCCTGCCGCCATCCCCAGCCTCGCCACGATGCCATGCAAGCTACAGAACAGCGGTCGCCGACGAGCTCATCCACTGCTGCCGCGAACCGACGTGGGAGCGCTATAAAAGGAAGCCCCTCGAGCCCCTCCGAGCACACAAGCAGCCTCACACCGTACTCCTAGTGCTCCCGTTGCCGTCAATTGGAAAGGAAGAGGCCGTCTTCCCCCACTCCGGCCAGTTCGGCCACCGCCGCCTCCCGGCTTCGTTCGGCGCAACCAGGGCCTCCCCCTCTCCACTCTCTTCACCAGGAACCCCCTCTCCCTCTCGTGAGTCCATCCCCCTGCTCGATTTTGGTCAGGGACCGTCGAAGCCAAAAACTCACTTTGCCCGACGGCCATCCTCCGCTGCGGAGCTCGCCGCCGGCAGCTCCGTCCACCCCAGAGACCAAAGCGACCACTGGAAGGATCGCCTCGATCCCCTGAGACCGCGGGTGGCCTCGGTTTCCCGAACGGTGCCACCGTTAACCGGCGAGCCTCGCCGGAGTTCCGCCCTGCTCGGACTGAGAAAGAAGAGGGGAGGGAAGACCAGTCAAACCTGACCAGTGGGCCAGGCGGGCCCACTGTCAGTGACTCAGGCGCGGTCCACGCTGGATAAGTGGAAACGTGTTTCCAGAATACGCTTTCGACATGTACGTATATATTTGAATCGTTTTTTTTTTCTGTTTTTTTTAATTAACAGATTTTAACCAAAACTTTGTCTGAGCTTAACTTTTTAAATACAACTCCAAATGAGTTGATTCTTTTTCCTACCTCTCTCAAATATTGTCTAGTTTATTTTAAGATTTATTTGAAAAATTTCCAAAACAACTTTTTGTGCTGTTTTGAATTTGTGTGTTGATTCAAATTTTATTTAAAATAGGACTTTGGAGAGAGAGAAGCAAGCTTTCAAGAGTTTTGGAATGCACCTTGCCTCCCCACGACTTAAAGGCAAGCATTCTGAACCCTGGCATAATTTTGTGTGCGTTGTTTGAACACGGTGACAACACCACCCTACACAGGCATACGCCATTTTATGTGATGATGTGTTCCTCCTCATGAGTGCATATTAATGATTTTCATGCTAATGGAGTTGATATGGTTGTGATGGAAATCACCATCATATGCCTTTCATGCATACCGGAAGGGAAGCCGGGAAGGCATCTGTCTTGGGTAGACACGGTCTTGTTCCTAGTCCTCTGTCGAGACAGTCGTGTCCGGTATGGCATGAGGGGGTATGTCGCGTGGTGTTTCTATCTGTTGGTTGAAGTATATTGTTATGCTAATCATGCAGGGAATATTTAAACCTCCTGAGTCGACCATAGATCGAGTCTTGTTCCGGTAACCCCCATACTTGTTTCGTACTGCCACTTGTCCCTGCCATAGGTAGGGTACGGTTCAGTAAATTATCAACCCCTTTCCTAGCACACACCGTACAGAGAGGCCATGGTGGAAGATACCAGAGGCATCCGGTAGGCATGCCACCTGGTCCGGGAGCATGGGTGTTTCAGTTGTAGCCGAAGGTGTAGCTCCCCCAGTTTGCGCGCGGTATAAATTTTGTGATCCCATGTTACGTCGAGGTTGTAGCCTCCCCACCTAGAGTTTTGCTTAACGGGTGTCGTGGGTGATTCCAGACACTGGTAAGTTAGGCTGATGTGTGCGGATAGGTGTGTTTCCAATTAAAAGGCCGTAGACAGAATTAGTCCCGATGGACTAAAGGAATCCGTTACTCGTGGGTAAAGAGTACACTCTCTGCAGAGATTAAAACCTATTCGAATAGCCGTGACTATGGTTAAGGATTACAGTCTGGGATGGGTGAAGTGTCGGTCTTAGTGTCGGTCTTCGGAGGAGAAAACTGCTAAACCAGAACATGGATCGTGACTAGTGACTTATGATAATTATGATTATTATGGACTAACCTCTTTATAATATTTGAAGTATTGAGTATCCCTGGAACGGTTTTACCTACTGGATATTCACTGTGATTATTTATAAGCCCTTTATGTGGTGTCGCTGAGACGCCCGACAGCGGCATGCTTGTTATTTATTTTATAAGCCCTTTATGTGGTGTCGCTGAGACGCCCGACTGTGGCATTTATTTTATAAGCCCTTTATGTGGTGTCGCTGAGACGCCCGACTGTGGCATTTATTTTATAAGCCCTTTATGTGGTGTTGCTGAGACGCCCGACTGTGGCATTTATTTTATAAGCCCTTTATATGGTGTCGCTGAGACGCCCGACTGTGGCATTTATTTTATAAGCCCTTTATGTGGTGTCGCTGAGATGCCCGACTGTGGCATGCTTGTTATTTATTTCATAATTTTATCACTTTTATGTTATTGCATATCCATAAATAACTTGCTTGCATGCATCAGAGATTTTTTTCTATTTTTGTGACTGATGTCATGATTTACCATTGTTATATTATACCCGTGTTCATTATGTTTGCGAGTACATTCAAAAGTACTCACTGGCTTGTCCCTGGCTATTGTCTTGGCCAGATTTCTTGCGCGGAGAGGAGCGACCGTGATGACAGCCCCGAAACCTACGAAACGGTGATAGCAGCGTCGCGAAGATAGGAGTTAACCTGGTCAGCTGTTCCTGTGGGAAATGGAGTCCCATAGACGTTGATGATCCACAAACCGCTTCCGTCGTCAACCACTAGAAACCAAATTGTTGTACTTACAGGCCAGAATGGTCTTGTACTTCATATTTTGCTTTTTGCTTGGAATTTCTGTATCAAGTTGGTGCCTCATCAGCTAATAGTAATCCTGGGGCTGGTGAGCACAAGGGCCATTTTCTGGAAATTAATACCCGGAAAACCGGTCGCCACAAACTTGGTATCAGAGCCAGGCTGACCATTGGCTAATCCTATCTTAGCCAGGTCGAAAAACCTAGGTAAACCAACCCATCAGACCTTAACCAAACCCCGGCCAAGCTTCTCATGCAAGATAGCCACACAGTGAGCCTGGCACCTTTTTACAGTCGGTGCCCAACCTATCATCTTAGCCTATCCATCACGCGCCAGTGACCGACGCCCAATATGTCCCATCCGCGAGCGTGCGAAGGAAGACTCCGTCCCCTTTCCTATAAAAAGGGCACGCTAGCCTCAACCCAGCACAGCACAGCCTCTTCCCCGAACCGAGCCATAATGCCTGGCCCCGTCGTGCACAATGAGACCACAACAACCAACCTTGGAGGTTTTGTGACCATAATCGCAAACCTCACCCGTCGTGCCTATGCGTTAGAAGAGCCCCCAGAATATGTTGTGTACCAAGGGACCATGAGCGGTGAGAGCCGTCAATTCTGGGCCACTGTGCACATCTACGGTAGGGGTCTGTCGCCAGAACGCCCCTACAGGTTCACCGGAAGGACAACTTCCTTCGAGCCACAAGCCATCCAGCTAGCTGCTCGAGAGGCTATAGTTCAACTCCGGCAGTTGTCGCCCAGAGTTAACTGTCGCTCGTTCTACTACTACCCCAGGCGTGAAGGGTATGGTAGACCACCCCAAGTTGCCAACGGAGACCACGAGACGGATCCTGCATTGTTGCACCTAGTGCGTTATGTAGATGCACTAGAGGCACTGTTCGATCAAATCACCATTGATCTAATCGCAGCTCATGGAGAGCTGGTTCGCCGAGCCCCAGCAAGCAGGGAAGACGAGCCCGACGCCGACAGCCCAGTCGTGTTGTTCGGACACCCAATCGAGACCCTGAGGTCAGCCCCAGCCATCAACCAAGGTGCTTTGATGACCCCAGAAGTGCTTCATCGCCTTTTGGGAGCACACTCCAACGGGATTGTGGCCAACAATCCCCGCGATGGTCATCATCGCCACCCCGACCCTGCAACCCCTCTACCACCTCCAGCTAATCCCGACAGTGAGACCCGTGGAGAAGCCTCGACATCCACAAGGCACACCCGTTTGGATGTAAACGAGGTAGACTAAGTCACCCAAGTAGTGCCGAGTCTCGGTGTATCCTCGCTTTGTAATCGTGTGACCTTGTAAATAAACGCAGTCTGTTGTTGTGCCTCTGTTTTAATAGTATCCCTTGCATGATTGTGTCAGCCTGCAGTTGCATTTTTATTTCAGGCACAACTACCAAAAACAACCCTGACGACACCCACAGTAACACGTCCCCTTTTTGAGATATGTGTATCTGTGGTTTTGACCCCGACCCTTGGAGCTGATCTCCCAAATTTATTACCTTTCACCACAGTAAATAACCCAGCCCGGATGCTATATAAGAAGGCCACCTCGTGACCTTACCCAACACCCCTCACCTCGTGCACCACCCTCACAACCATTTCTTGCCATGCCGAGCCCTAGTATTTATCTGAGAACCCCAGATGCAACCCCAGGTAGCTTTGTCAAAATATTGTGGGACTTTACCTGCAGTACCATGGGTTCTACCCAGCCACCCCAGTACGAGTTGTTCAAGTCGAGAATCACCCCTTCTGTTGAGTAACGTTGCAGAAAATTAAAAATTTTCCTACGGTTTCACCAAGATCCATCTATGAGTTCATCTAAGCAATGAGTCAAGGGAGTCAGTTTGCATCTACATACCACTTGTAGATCGCGTACGGAAGCGTTAGATGGAGCGGTGATGATGGAGTCGTACTCGCCGTGATTCAGATCACCGGAGATCCTAGCGCTGAACGGACGGCACCTCCGCGTTCAACACACGTACGGTGCGTGTGACGTCTCCTCCTTCTTGATCCAGCAAGGGGGAAGTAGAGGTTGATGATGATGGCTCCAGCAGCAGCACAACGGCGTGGTGGTGGTGGAACAGCAGCACTCCGGCAGGGCTTCGCCAAGCACGCGACGGAGGAGGAAGAGGTGTAGCAAGGGGAGGGGGCGCCAGGACTTCAGGGTGCGGCTGCCCCTCTCCCCCTCCCTTTATATAGGCCCCCAGGGGGGGCGCCGGCCCTGGGAGATTCAATCTCCCAAGGGTGCGGCGGCCAAGGGGGGAGGAGTGCCCCCCAAGGCATGTGGTGATTTTTTTTCAAAACTATCACATTATTTGAAGCAAATTCGGAAACTATAGCATGCTTTGGAAAAATATCAAGTCTAGCACCCTGTCGGCCAGGTGTTGGCCGAAAAGGGTGTTTTCGGCCACCTCTAGGCCGAAATAGGGTTTTCGGCCATGCCTTGGCCGAAAAGGTGCAAAGCTGGCCGAAGAGGGGTGTTTTCGGCCACCCTTTGGCCGAAAAGGACTTTTTGGCCTAGTGTAGGCCGAAAAGTACTTGTTGGTCAATCGTTGGCCGAAAAGTACTTTTTGGTCAAGTTTAGGCCGAAAAGTCCCTTGGACCACCTTTTTCCGTTAACTGTTGGCCAATGTATTTTCCCGCCAACCCCTTCGTTGATGCAACCCTCTTGCTGTCACACCCTAGCTAGTTCATGCATTAGAGTGTTGCATCATGTCTATTTTTTTCATCAGAAACCTGAAATGGGGATGACAGAACCCCCAGCCCCCTCTGAAACCAACTAGGGTTTACTAAAAACTTTTTCAATGAACCTGAAATGCCCTTCTAAAATACCCATCATTTTTGTCTTGGTTCAAAACCTCTGCCAAAAGTGATGCACATTTTCCTAGGTCATCTTAGGGTCTTTGAATTAAATCATAAATATTTGAATTTGGGCATTTAAAATTATATAAAATATTCAAATGCTCAAATATCTCCAAACTAAAATGTTTCATGTTGGAAATAATCCAACTATGGACCAGGAGTAGTTTGGTGATTTTAGGAGTTGCCTAAGTATTTTTAATAATTCAACAAAGTTGCAGAAGTATTAAAAAAACAGAAAACAGGGAGTAATAGGGAAACTTACCTGGCGCCCAGCACCCGGCCCACCTGCCGGCCCAGCCCAGCACCGCTCCAGCGAGCTGCTTGCCGGCCAGGCAGGTAGGCAGGTGCCCGACGGCGGCCGCAGCGTGCGCCACGCAGCTGGCCGTCGCCCTGCTTCACCTCCTCGCCTCGTGGCTGGATGGATGAACTCCACGTCGCGCCGTGAACCCGCAGGACACCTCCATTCTCCCCCAACTCCTCTCTCTCGCGCTCCCCCGCCATGGCCGACGCCATCGCCGCCACCCCCTCGCCGTAGCCACGCCCTCCGTCAACCCCACGCCGTGCCGCCGTGTCCAGGAGCTCCGCCACCCTCCTCTCCTTCGAGCAAGCCGAGCCCCGAGCGCTCGCAAGGCCCGAGCCCACCGCATCGACCTCGACCGAACCGCCGTCGCCGGAGATCCCCTTCAACGCCATCGTCGCTCCGGCCCGTCCCCGGCCGCACCAAGTGCTTCGTCGAACTCCCCGTGAGCTTAGCCATCTTCCCCTCCCTTCTTTTCTTGCTCCCGAGCTGTGTAGTGACCTCCTGGAGCTCAAACGCACCCACCGCCGCGGAGCTCGTCGCCGACGTGCTCCCGGTCACCCTCCGGCCACAAACTGGTGTCCATCATGCTCACCACGTCACGTAGCACCTAACCAGCTACTCCCCGCACCTCACCGACCCCTCTAGCGTCAAGTTCGCCTTCGGCCGAACTCCGGTGGCCGCCAAAGTCGTCGCCGGCGCCAACTCCGGCCACCCCGACCTCAACGGACCCCACCAAGAGCTGCGGCTCCTCCCTAGCTCCACTCCGATGGCCTCCGCGACTCGTTTGGTTGCCGGAATGGCCAAAACCACTTCCGCCGCCGCGTCGGGCTCGCCGGCGGCTAAATGCCGGTGCAGCCGACCTGGGTTTGACCGCGGGTGGGCCCTGGTTGACTCCGATGAGTCAATGACAGGTGGGGCCCAGCCCTGTTAATTAAATAGGTTTAGTTTTAATTAAACTTTAACTAATCTAATTACCCTGACACCCTGGACCCACAGTCAGGTTTGACCTGGACGTCCCCGTTGACCCTGACGTCATCCTAACGCATGGCTGACGCAATAAATTAATTTCTGGATTTATTCTAATATAGGAAATTCCAGAATATAGTTTAAACTTCAAAAATTCATAACTTTTAATCTGTAACTCCAAATCAGACAAGTTATATATGAAAAATGATCAGAAAAATCCAATCTATCCATCTGTACTATTTTCATGCATGATTAAACAAGTAAACTTGATGATTATTGCAGAACAAGATAAAACACTTTAAAGGATCATGTATGAGTTTGAAATTTGAATCTTTGGTTCAAATTGGTTCAACCCTTCTGGTTTTAGTTGCATTAGCCCAACACACTCATATTGCCATGTTTCATGCATGCATCATATTGTCGCACATTGTTTGGTGATTGTTGTGTATCGGTGTTCTTTGCGGCAGGTTCTGCCTCCGAGGAGTACCGTGATTACCCTAGCGAAGAGCCATATCAGTGCATCGAACCATCAGGCAAGCAACCAACTATTTGATCATATCGATACAATCCCATGTTCTCGCTCCTGCTCTCTTCTACTGCATTAAGACAACGCGTTTCAAACTGCTGTGTGCTACGGTAGTTGAACCCACTTCCTCTGCATGACCTGTCATTGCCACAGTAACTAGATGAAACCCACTAGCATGTGTAGGAGTTGATTGAGCCATATGTATGTGTTGTTCCTACCTTGCTATGCCTGCTATGCTTAGAGTCGTGTCAGGTCTGGTTCGTCTGGGTGATGAGCTAGAGTGAAATGATTATGTCAGTAATGAGAGTGATGTGGTGAACACGATTTGGTAAAGGTATCGATGAGAGGCCATGTAGGAGTACATGGTGGGTTGTTTCATTGAAGCCGACCTTAAGCACTGAGATCTGTATGTGTGATTTAAGATACAGCTACTACCATGCATTGGGCCCTGAAATATGACCCCGCTCGACTTCTTATTCACCCTAGTTCTCTGTCCAGGAGTTGCAAGTAGTTTCTGGTGTTTGTAGCCTACTGGAGGCCGTGGACAGCGCTGACCGTAGGGGTGGGCTGTGATGCGGTAGGTACGTGGCCGGGAATACCGGGCACCCGTTAGGTGTCACGGAACCCTGTACACATCGTTCGGGGCCGTATGGGAAACCTCGGCCGGACTCCCTGCGGATGGAACCTGGATAGGCGATAAACCTGGATTGGAGACTTAGGTGTTTAGGTAGGTCGTGGTCTACACCCACGTCGGCTTTCGCTTGAAGTCTGCCGAGCACATGTCGTGTGCAGACGCTAAGTGGTGGAAACATGTATGAAGAAGTACACCCCTGCAGGGTTAACATAATCTATTCGAATAGCCGCGTCCGCGGTAAAGGACTACTTGGTTGCCTATACAGTTCATAGACAAGTAAATGGAAACTACTAAAAGCCTCAAGATAAGTGTGAGTGCCGAGGATGGCTCTTCCGTAGGAAGACGGAGGTGGATCCTCGGTAGTGTATTGAAGTGGTGAGTAGTGGACTCGTGTGCGCAAAACCATTTCAAGTTGGAGTCTCGTAGGATAGCCTAGCCAAGAGTCAAAGCTGGCTTGCTGCAACAACTCCACCAACCCTTCTTGATAATGTGCATGTATGTAGGATCTGATGTAAGTCTTGTTGAGTACCTTTGTACTCATGTTGCTATAATTTACATTTTTACAGAAGACGCTGCAACCCCTTCTGATGGGTTCTTCGTAGACGTTGACATCAATGAGTAGGCTAAGGCCCAGGTGGTGATCCTGAGCTTGTGAAGGACCACGTAGTATAGCTAGGCTTTCCAAGCCTCTTTTATTTTACTAGTTGTCTGTACTCAGACAAGTTACTTCCGCTGCTGGTTTGTATGACTGTATGACTTGAATGCTGGGTCGTGTGTCGTAGAGTCATGTTGTGATGCCTTGTTGTATTTGCACACATCGAGCATATTGTGTGTATGATTGAAATGCTTGGTATGTGTGGGATCTGACTATCTAGTTGTTTATCTTTAGTAGCCTCTCTTACCGGGAAATGTCTCCTAGTGTTACCACTGAGCCATGGTAGCTTGCTACTGCTCTGGAACACTTAGGCTGGCCGGCATGTGTCCTTCTTCGTTCCTGTGTCTGTCCCTTCGGGGAAATGTCACGCATTGAGTACCGGAGTCCTGTTAGCCCGCTACAGCCCGGTTTACCGGAGTCCTGCTAGCCCAGTGCTACAGCCCGGACCCACTTGTTGATGACCGACACGTTCGAAGCTGGGTCATGGATGCCTGTCCCTGTAAGTCTGTGCCACTTTGGGTTTACGACTAGTCATGTCAGCCCGGGCTCCTTATCATATGGATGCTAGCGACACTATCATATACGTGAGCCAAAAGGCGCAAACGGTCCCGGGCAAAGGTAAGGCGACACCCGTGGGGATACCGTGCGTGAGGCCGCAAAGTGATATGAGGTGTTACAGGCTAGATCGATGTGACATCGAGTCGGGGTCCTGACAGCGTTGGTATCAGAGCCGGACTGCCTGTAGGTTCTCCAAGCCAAACTGGTCGATGTTGAGTCTAGAAATTCTTTAGTTATATGTAGGGGAATTGTTTGTGGGTTGGAACGTAAGGCTCTTTTTACTCCTTTATCTTATGACATTCTGATCTGAGTCAGTCTATTCTTCCACCGGGGGTTAAGGAATTAGGATCTTTTCTCTCTATCAGGTTCACGTGTTACTAATCAGTAGTTCCTTATAGGTTTGATGGATACAAGCCTAGTTCAGTTCTACTACCACATTATGTTGCTGGGATGGACTCAGAACTTTGATATGATGTTGTTGAGTGTGTATGAAATCCTTTGTCAAATGTCTCAAAATCCTTTTTGAGCATTTACAGCTGTTGTGCTGTCGAAATTTTGCTAGAAATTCTAATGCCTTTGCATTATGGTTGTGCTTTCAGATGGCCACTCGCGACCTCAATCAAGTGGTTCGCCTGACTCGATGCCTAGATGTACCCGGCCATACTGCCATGTTGGTCAGGGTAATGACTGAGGCTGGATACCGTTGGTATCCTGAGTACACGGTCAAAGAGCAATTTCGAGACTTTAACCAAAGCCAGTATCTTTGCACTGTCAGGATATTTCCATCTTATCCTGGATCCACCGAGCCCCTTCACTGCTCCTATGGACTCGGGGTTACTATTGAGATGGCTGTGCAGGATGCCGCCTACTCTATGATGACCATCATGCGAGTCAGGACTGGCCTATTTCGGGACTCTGATTTCCGGTATATGCCAGCATCACTTCCGGGAGCACAAGGGTATCTCCAGGCTATCTATGCTGACCCCACTCAGGAGGATTCACGGACTCGCACCACTGCTGAGATGCTCGAGGATAAGGACCGTGAAAATCGGGCCTTGAGGCTAGAGCTTTTCAATACCCGTGCTGACCATTGGGCCACGTTGACTCGGTTTGCACCGGCTGTGCAAGCTGGATATTTGGATATGCGCGATCTCTATCCTGTGAGATCTGCTCTGCCAGACGTGATGGGTTGGCGTGATGTAGGAGGCATCACCCCACCTCGCGGTCCCCGCAGGCCACCGTCTGTTGGTCCAAGACCTCATCCTAGCCCCTATGGTCCACAAGCTCCGCGAGATCGTCTGTTCCCGGATGATCATGTTGAGCTTCCAGGCTATGGAGGTGACTTCTACGAGGACTACTACGGATCGGTCTGAGTTAGTGGTAGTATCACTAGTTCGTACTAGTTGTGTCGTCTATCGTCCTGCGTGACTCGTGGGATATGACCTAGTTTGTACCGCTTTCCGGAGGTGTAGAAAAATAATGTATAGGAGCTCGGAGTGCCTCCGATGAGATGTAATCTTCTTTTCACCGTAATAGTACCTTGTTTGGTCTTGTACTAAACCTTGTATGGTGTGTATGACGATGGAATAAAAGAAGCAGTTTCTGTATCTACCATGTCATACAGATGATCATCTTGCATTCCGAGTTATTCCTTACATTCTGTATCCTATGTCGGAATCTTATCATTCTGACTAAATCATTGTCTTGTTTACCTAGGATGGTCAACACGCGCAATAACCCTGCTGTTGGAAATATGCCCTAGAGGCAATAATAAAAGTATTATTATTATATTTCCTTGTTCATGATAATTGTCTTTTATTCATGCTATAACTGTATTATCCGGAAATCGTAATACACGTGTGAATATATAGACCACAATATGTCCCTAGTGAGCCTCTAGTTGACTAGCTCGTTGTGATCAACAGATAGTCATGGTTTCCTGGCTATGGACATTGGATGTCGTTGATAACGGGATCACATCATTAGGAGAATGATGTGATGGACAAGACCCAATCCTAAGACTAGCACAAAAGATCGAGTAGTTCATTTGCTAGAGCTTTGCCAATGTCAAGTATCTCTTCCTTTGACCATGAGATCGTGTAACTCCTGGATACCGTAGGAGTGCTTTGAGTGTATCAAACGTCACAACGTAACTGGGTGACTATAAAGGTGCACTACAGGTATCTCCGAAAGTATCTATTGTTTTATACGGATCGAGACTGGGATTTGTCACTCCGTGTAAACGGAGAGGTATCTCTGGGCCCACTCGGTAGGACATCATCATATGCGCAATGTGACCAAGGAGTTGATCACGGGATGATGTGTTACGGAACGAGTAAAGTGACTTGCCGGTAACGAGATTGAACAAGGTATTGGATACCGACGATCGAATCTCGGGCAAGTAAAATACCGATAGACAAAGGGAATTGAATACGGGATTGATTAAGTCCTTGACATCGTGGTTCATCCGATGAGATCATCGTGGAACATGTGGGAGCCAACATGGGTATCCAGATCCCGCTGTTGGTTATTGACCGGAGAACGTCTCGGTCATGTCTGCATGTCTCCCGAACCCGTAGGGTCTACACACTTAAGGTTCGATGACGCTAGGGTTATAAAGGAAGCTTGTATGTGGTAACCGAATGTTGTTCGGAGTCCAGGATGAGATCCCGGACGTCACGAGGAGTTCCGGAATGGTCCGGAGGTAAAGATTTATATATGGGAAGTCCTGTTTTGGACACCGGAAGAGTTTCGGGTTTATCGGTATTGTACCGGGACCACCGGGAGGGTCCCGGGGGTCCACCAAGTGGGGCCACCAACCCCGGAGGGCTGCATGGGCCATGTGTGGGAGGGAACCAGCCCCAAATGGGCTGGTGCGCCCCCCACAAGGGGCCCAAGGCGCAGGGGAGAGTGGGAGGGGGCAAACCCTAGGGCAGATGGGCCTTAAGGCCCATGCTCCCTGCGCCTCCCTCTCCTCCCCCTCTGGCCGCCGCACCAGATGCCATCTGGGGGCTGGCCGCACCCCTTGGGGTGGGAAACCCTAAAGGGGGCGCAGCCCCCCTCTCCCCCTATAAATAGTGAGGCATAGGGCTGCCCAGAGGTGACACAGAATACACGTGATTCGATCTCTGCCTTTGGTTGCAGCCCTCTCCTCTCTCCCAAGTACTCCTCCTCTCCCGTAGGTGCTCGGCGAAGCCCTACAGGATTGCCACGCTCCTCCACCACCACCACGCCGTTGTGCTGCTGTTGGATGGAGTCTTCCTCAACCTCTCCCTCCCTCCTTGCTGGATCAAGGCGTGGGAGACGTCACCGGGCTGTACGTGTGTTGAACGCGGAGGTGCCGTCTGTTCGGCACTTGATCATCGGTGATCTGAATCACGACGAGTACGACTCCATCAACCCCGTTCACTTGAACGCTTCCGCTTAGCGATCTACAAGGGTATGTAGATGCACTCTCCTTCTACTCGTTGCTGGTCTCTCCATAGATAGATCTTGGTGATACGCGTAGGAAAATTTTGAATTTCTGCTACGTTCCCCAACAGTGGCATCATGAGCTAGGTCTATTGCGTAGATTCTTTGCACGAGTAGAACACAAAGTAGTTGTGGGCGTTGATGTTGTTCAATATGCTTACCGTTACTAGTCCAATCTTGTTTCGACGGTATTGTGGGATGAAGCGGCCCGGACCGACCTTACACGTACTCTTACGTGAGACAGGTTCCACCGATTGACATGCACTTGGTGCATAAGGTGGCTAGCGGGTGCCAGTCTCTCCCACTTTAGTCGGAACGGATTCGATGAAAAGGGTCCTTATGAAGGGTAAATAGCAATTGGCATATCACGTTGTGGTCTTGCGTAGGTAAGAAACGTTCTTGCTAGAAACCCATAGCAGCCACGTAAAACATGCAACAACAATTAGAGGACGTCTAACTTGTTTTTGCAGGGTATGCTATGTGATGTGATATGGCCAAGAAGAATGTGATGAATGATATGTGATGTATGAGATTGATCATGTTCTTGTAATAGGATTCACGACTTGCATGTCGATGAGTATGACAACCGGCAGGAGCCATAGGAGTTGTCTTTATTTTTTGTATGACCTGCGTGTCATTGAAGAACGCCATGTAACTTACTTTACTTTATTGCTAAACGCGTTAGCCATAGAAGTAGAAGTAGTCGTTGGCGTGACAACTTCATGAAGACACGATGATGGAGATCATGATGATGGAGATCATGGTGTCATGCCGGTGACGATGATGATCATGGAGCCCCGAAGATGAAGATCAAAAGGAGCAAAATGATATTGGCCATATCATGTCACTATTTGATTGCATGTGATGTTTATCATGTTTATGCATCTTGTTTACTTAGGACGACGGTAGTAAATAAGATGATCCCTTACAAAATTTCAAGAAGTGTTCTCCCCTAACTGTGCACCGTTGCTACAGTTCGTCGCTTCTAAGCACCACGTGATGATCGGGTGTGATGGATTCTTACGTTCACATACAACGGGTGTAAGACAGTTTTACACAGCGAAAACACTTAGGGTTAACTTGACGAGCCTAGCATGTGCAGACATGGCCTCGGAACACGGAGACCGAAAGGTCGAGCATGAGTCGTATAGTAGATACGATCAACATGAAGATGTTCACCGATGATGACTAGTCCGTCTCACGTGATGATCGGACACGGCCTAGTTGACTCGGATCATGTAATCACTTAGATGACTAGAGGGATGTCTATCTGAGTGGGAGTTCATAAGATGAACTTAATTATCCTGAACATAGTCAAAAGACCTTTTGCAAATTATGTCGTAGCTCACGCTATAGTTCTACTGTTTAGATATGTTCCTAGAGAAAATATAGTTGAAAGTTGAAAGTAGCGATTATGCGGACAGTAGAAAGCTTATGTCCTTAATGCACCGCTTAGTGTGCTGAACCCCAAACGTCGTTTGTGGATGTTGCGAACATCGGACATACACGTTTTGATAACTACGTGATAGTTCAGTTAAATGGTTTAAGTAGAGGCACCAAAGACGTTTTTCGAAACGTCGCGGAACATATGAGATGTTTCGAGGGCTGAAATTGGGATTTCAGGCTCGTGCCCATGTCAAGAGGTATAAGACCTCCGACGATTTTCTTAGCCTGCAAACTAAGGGAGAAAAGCTCAATCGTTGAGCTTGTGCTCAGATTGTCTGAGTGCAACAATCACTTGAATCGAGTGGGAGTTGATCTTCCAGATGAGATAGTGATGTTTCCCCAAAGTCATTGCCACCAAGCTGCTAGAGCTTCGTGATGAACTATAACATATCAAGGATAGAGATGATGATCCTTGAGGTATTCGCGTTGTTTGACATCGCGAAAGTAGAAATCAAGAAGGAGCATCAATTGTTGATGGTTGATGAAACCACTAGTTTCCAGAAGGGCAAGGGAAAGAAGGGATACTTCATGAAACGGCAAATCAGCTGCTGCTCAAGTGAAGAAACCCAAGGTTGAACCCAAACCCGAGACTAAGTGCTTCTGTAATAAGGGGAACAACCACTGGAGCAGGATTACCCTAGATACTTGGTAGATGAGAAGGCTGGCAAGGTCGATAGAAGTATATTGGATATACATTATGTTAATGTGTACTTTACTAGTACTCCTAGTAGCACCAGGGTATTAGATACCGGTTCGGTTGCTAAGTGTTAGTAACTCGAAATAAAAGCTACGGAATAAAACGGAGACTAGCTAAAGGTGAGCTGACGATATGTGTTGGAAGTGTTTCCAAGTTTGATGTGATCTAACATCGCACGCTCCCTCTACCATCAAGATTAGTATTAAACCTGAATAAGTGCTCTGCACCTATAGGAATGGTTTATTGAATCTCGATCGTAGTGATACACATTTTCATGCCAAAAGATATAAGATAGTAATGATAGTACCACTTACTTGTGGCACTGCCATGTAAGTCATAATGGTATAAAACGCATGAAGAAGCTCCATGTTGATGGATCTTTGGACTCACTCATTTTTGAAAAGTTTGAGACATGCGAACCATGTCTATTGGTGTATATGCATGAAGAAACTCCATGCAAATGGACCGTTTGAACTCACTTGATTTTGAATCACTTGAGATATGCAAATCATACCACATGTGCAAGATGACTGAAAAGCCTCGTTTTCAGTAAGATGGAACAAGATAGCAACTTATTGGAAGTAACACATTTTGATGTGTGCAGTCCAATGAGTGCTGAGGCATGCAGTGAATATCGTTATGTTCTTACTTCACAGATGATTCGAGTAGATGTTGAGAATATTTACTTGATGAAACACAAGTCTGAATTATTGAATGGTTCAAATAATTTCAGAGTGAAGTAGAAGATCATTGTGACAAGAGGATAAAATGTCTATGATACGATCATAGAGATGAATATCTGAGTTACGAGTTTTGGCACACAATTAAGACATTGTGGAAATTGTTTCGCAATTAATACCGCCTGGAACACCATAGTGTGATGGTGTGTCCGAACATCATAGTTGCACCCTATTGGATATGGTGCGTACCATGATGTCTCTTATCGAATTACCACTATCGTTCATGGGTTAGGCATTAGAGACAACCACATTCACTTTAAATAGGGCACCACGTAATTCCGATGAGATGACACCGTATGAATTATGGTTTAGAGAAACCTAAGTTGTCGTTTCTTAAAGTTTGGGGCTGCGACGCTTATATGAAAAAGTTTCAGGATTAAGCTCGAACCCAAAGCGGATAAAATGCATCTTCATAGGAAACCCAAAACAGTTGGGTATACCTCCTAATTCAGATCCGAAAGCAATATGGATTGTTTCTAGAATCGGGTCCTTTCTCGAGGAAAGGTTTCTCTCGAAAGAATTGAGTGGGAGGATGGTGGAAACTTGATGAGGTTATTGAACCGTCTCTTCAACTAGTGTGTGGCAGGGCACAGGAAGTTGTTCCTGTGGCACCTACACCAATTGAAGTGGAAGCTTATGATAGTGATCATGAAACTTCGGATCAAGTCACTACCAAACCTCGTAGGACGACAAGGACACGTACTACTTCGGAGTGGTAAGGTGATCCTGTCTTGAAGGTCATGTTGCTAGACAACAATGAACCTACGAGCTATGGAGAAGCGATGGTGGGCCCAAATTCCGACAAATGGTTAGAAACCATGAAATCCGAGATAGTATCCATATATCAGAACAAAGCATGGACTTTGGTGGACTTGCCCGATGATCGGCAAGCCATTGAGATAAATGGATCTTTAAGAAGAAGACGGACGTGGATGGTAATGTCACCGTCTATGAAGCTCGACTTGTGGCGAAGAGTTTTTTCCACAAGTTCAAGGAGTTGACTACGATGAGATTTTCTCACTCGTAGCGATGCTTAAAGTTCGTCGGAATCATGTTAGCATTAGCTGCATTTATGAAATCTGGCAGATGGATGTCAAGACAAGTTTCCTTACCAGTTTTCGTGAAGGAAAGGTTGTATGCAATACAATCAGAAAGTTTTGTCGATCCTAAGGATGCTAAAAGGTATGCTAGCTCCAGCGATCCTTTTAAGGACTGGAGTAGCATCTCGGAGTTGGAATGAATGCTTTGATAGATGATCAAAGATTTTGGGTTTGTACAAAGTTTATGAGAAACTTGTATTTCCAAAGAAGTGAGTGGGAGCACTATAGAATTTCTGATGAGTATATGTTGATCAGAAATGATGTAGAATTTCTAGAAAGCATATAGGGTTATTTGAAAGGTGTTTTTCAATAGAAAACCTGGATTAAGCTACTTGAACATTGAGCATCGAGATCTATAAGGATAGATCAAAATGCTTAATAATACTTTCAAATGAGCACATACCTTGACATGATCTTGAAGGTGTTCAAGATGGACCAGTCAAAGAAGGAGTTCTTGCCTGAGTTGTAAGGTACGAAGTTAAGACTTAAAGCTTGACCACGGCAGAATAGAGAGAAAGGACGAAGGTCGTCCCCTATGCTTACGACGTAGGCTCTTCAGTATGCTATGCTGTGTACCGCACCTGAAGTGTGCCTTGCCATGAGTCAGTCAAGGGGTACAAGAGTGATCCAAGAATGGATCACAGGACAGCGGTCAAAGTTATCCTTAGTAACTAGTGGACTAAGGAATTTTCTCGATTATGGAGGTGGATAAAGAGTTCGTCGTAAAGGTTACGTCGATGCAAGCTTAACACCTATCCGGATAGCTCTGAGTAGAGAGACCGGATACATATAATGGAGCAGTAATTTAGAATAGCTCCAAGTAGAACAGTTGTTTGGAATAGCTCCAAATAGAGCGTGGTAGCTGCATCTAGGAGATGACATAGAGATTTGTAAAGCACACACGGATCTGAAAGGTTCAGACCCGTTGACTAAAACCTCTCTCACAAGCAACATGATCAAACATAAAACTCATTGAGTGTTAATCACATAGTGATGTGAACTAGACTACTGACTCTAGTAAACTCTTGGGTATTAGTCACATGGCGATGTGACCTGTGAGTGTTAATCACATGGCGATGTGAACTAGATTATTGACTCTAGTGCAAGTGGGAGACTGTTGGAAATATGCCCTAGAGGCAATAATAAAAGTATTATTATTATATTTCCTTGTTCATGATAATTGTCTTTTATTCATGCTATAACTGTATTATCCGGAAATCGTAATACACGTGTGAATACATAGACCACAATATGTCCCTAGTGAGCCTCTAGTTGACTAGCTCGTTGTGATCAACAGATAGTCATGGTTTCCTGGCTATGGACATTGGATGTCGTTGATAACGGGATCACATCATTAGGAGAATGATGTGATGGACAAGACCCAATCCTAAGACTAGCACAAAAGATCGTGTAGTTCATTTGCTAGAGCTTTGCCAATGTCAAGTATCTCTTCCTTTGACCATGAGATCGTGTAACTCCTGGATACCGTAGGAGTGCTTTGGGTGTATCAAACGTCACAACGTAACTGGGTGACTATAAAGGTGCACTACAGGTATCTCCGAAAGTATCTATTGTTTTATGCGGATCGAGACTGGGATTTGTCACTCCGTGTAAACGGAGAGGTATCTCTGGGCCCACTCGGTAGGACATCATCATATGCGCAATGTGACCAAGGAGTTGATCACGGGATGATGTGTTACGGAACGAGTAAAGTGACTTGCCGGTAACGAGATTGAACAAGGTATTGGATACCGACGATCGAATCTCGGGCAAGTAAAATACCGATAGACAAAGGGAATTGAATACGGGATTGATTAAGTCCTTGACATCGTGGTTCATCCGATGAGATCATCGTGGAACATGTGGGAGCCAACATGGGTATCCAGATCCCGCTGTTGGTTATTGACCGGAGAACGTCTCGGTCATGTCTGCATGTCTCCCGAACCCGTAGGGTCTACACACTTAAGGTTCGATGACGCTAGGGTTATAAAGGAAGCTTGTATGTGGTTACCGAATGTTGTTCGGAGTCCCGGATGAGATCCCGGACGTCACGAGGAGTTCCGGAATGGTCCGGAGGTAAAGATTTATATATGGGAAGTCCTGTTTTGGACACCGGAAGAGTTTCGGGTTTATCGGTATTGTACCGGGACCACCGGGAGGGTCCCGGGGGTCCACCAAGTGGGGCCACCAACCCCGGAGGGCTGCATGGGCCATGTGTGGGAGGGAACCAGCCCCAAATGGGCTGGTGCGCCCCCCACAAGGGGCCCAAGGCGCAGGGAGAGTGGGAGGGGGCAAACCCTAGGGCAGATGGGCCTTAAGGCCCATGCTCCCTGCGCCTCCCTCTCCTCTCCCTCTGGCCGCCACACCAGATGCCATCTGGGGGCTGGCCGCACCCCTTGGGGTGGGAAACCCTAAAGGGGGCGCAGCCCCCTCTCCCCTATAAATAGTGAGGCATAGGGCTGCCCAGAGGTGACACAGAATACACGTGATTCGATCTCTGCCTTTGGTTGCAGCCCTCTCCTCTCTCCCAAGTACTCCTTCTCTCCCGTAGGTGCTCGGCGAAGCCCTACAGGATTGCCACGCTCCTCCACCACCACCACGCCGTTGAGACTCCTTGCGGAAGTGTGCCGTTTGCTGCGGTGCAGATTGGAGTGCTTCCTCAAAGGCGCTCTTCCCTCACCTTGCTTCAAGAGCGTGGACGCTAAGGTCTCATCGGCAGGATACGTTGTCACCGGGTATTAGTCCTGGGGACTCGGCAGTTACGTGTGTTGGGCTAGACACGCGAGGAGGTGCTCGTTCCGTTCGTGGTTTCGGATGCGGCACTGGTCCGAGATAGGAGAGCAATCGCATCGTGATGATCGTGAGACTCACTGAAGAGAGGGTACAGACTACTTCGCATCACGCTACACGTGTGTCATCTTGCACGCTTCCGCCTTAGCGATGCTACGATGGAGTAATACCGTTAGACCTGTTGCTGTCTCCTTGTATGGTGTGTTGCTGGAATGCAGTTCTGTATCTACCATCAATAGATCATCTTGTGTATACATTCTGTATAGTCGGAATCTTATCATTCTGACTAATCATTGTCTTGTTACTAGGATGGTCACCGCGCAATAACCCTGCTTCCTCAAGAGCAGGCCGAAGGCAGTGAAGTCAGGATGCAAATCTGCCTCATCCTCCTTCCCTAGCCGAGGTTATGCTGGAAGCGAGAGAAACAAGCGGGAGACCAACCGTTTGTTGGAGCGTATTGAACAGAACACAGCACGCCATCAGAGAAATAACTTGGTGTCACTCAGTGATTTCATCAAGTTACATCCACCCACGTTCCACCACTCCGTCGAGCCTCTCGACGCTGATGACTGGCTTCGCAGTATTTCTCACAAACTGCGTTCCGCGCTAGTAGCTGAGGCTGACAAGGTCACCTTTGCTGCATATCATCTTGAAGGCCCCGCCAGTCTATGGTGGGAGAATTATGGAGCTATGCGCCCAGCGGGCCATGTCACTACTTGGGCTGAATTCAGCGAGGCTTTCCGTGAACATCACATTCCGGAGGGTCTCATGGACCGTAAACGTGAGGAATTTTGCAGTTTCACTCAAGGCCGACTCTCTGTGGATGCTTACAGCAGGGAGTTCGGTAACCTCGCACGATATGCAACTGAGGAAGTTTCTACTGATGCCAAGAAGCAAGCAAGGTTCCGTAAGGGACTTAGTCCTGAGCTTCGCCGCGACCTCCGTCTGCATGAGTGCACATCTTTTCAGAAGCTTGTTAACAAGGCCATCAGTGCTGAGACTGGTCAGACTGATTATGACGCAACACGCAAGCATGGCCGTGACGTGGGTTCCTCATCCGGTGCTGGTCCTCAGAAGCGCCGCGTGTGGGTGCCTAACACTGCCCTGCCACCCAGGTTCACACCGAGGCCATCCTTCCAGGCGCCTCGCCCCGTTCAACAGTTTGCACCAGCCAAGCCCTATGGTGGTCCAACCAACAATGCTCCTCCACGCGCCAGTTCCGTGACTTGCTTTAAGTGTGGGGAATCTGGCCACTATATGCGCGAGTGTCCCCAGACCAACCCCAACCAACCTGCTAAAGCTGTTGGCCGTGGCAAGCCGACAGGTAAAGTGTTCCACGCCAAGCCGGCCACCGCTACACGTGGCCATGTCAACTGTATCTCTGCCGAAGAAGCTCAAGAGGATCCCAACGTCGTTCTCGGTACGCTCCTTGTTAATTGCCACCCGGCATCTGTTCTTTTCGATACAGGAGCATCTCATTCATTTATATCCGAGAACTATGCTCGCTTGCATAACACCGCATTTTGTGACATGCCATCCACTATGGAAATTTCCACTCCCGGTTCTAGATGGCAAACCTCCAGGGTAAGTCATGGAAATGAAATCCAAGTCGACAGACTTGTTTTCCTTGCATCTTTGATAGCTCTTAAATCTTCAGATATTAATATCATCTTGGGTATGGACTGGATGTCAGCCCATCATGCCAAAATTGATTGCTTCTCTAGGACTGTTCAACTCACCCATCCTTCGGGGAAGATAGTCAATGTCTTGACCCGAATAGCCAAGCGACAGTTATATTCTCTTAACGCCAGCCCTTTGCCAGACCTTGAGGACGTCCCGGTAGTCCGTGACTTTCCGGATGTCTTCCCAGAGGAATTGCCAGGTGTTCCACCCGACAGGGATGTTGAGTTCGTAATAGACCTCATTCCAGGAACCGTCCCGATTGCTAGAAGACCCTATAAGATGGCACCACTAGAACTAGCCGAGCTTAAGAAACAACTCGATGAGTCCTTGAAAAAGGGTTTCATCCGACCTAGTTCATCTCCGTGGGCTTGCCCCGTCCTCTTCGTCAAGAAGAAGGATGGTACGGACCGGATGGTTGTAGATTATCGACCTGTCAATTTGGTCACAATCAAGAACAAATATCCGCTTCCCAGGATCAACGACCTGTATGATCAGCTCGCTGGATCCTCAGTCTTCTCCAAAATGGATTTGAGGTTGGGCTACCATCAAATCAAAATCAGGAACGGGGACATTCCTAAAACGGCCTTTGTTACTCGTTATGGCCAATACGAGTACACCGTCATGTCCTTCGGTTTAACCAACGCTCCAGCCACTTTTTCTCGGTTGATGAACTCAATCTTCATGGAGTATTTGGATAAATTCGTCGTGGTTTACCTCGATGATATACTCATCTACTCCAAGAACGAGGAAGAACATGCCGAACATCTAAGGCTAGTGTTGAAGAAACTTCGAGAGCATCGCCTTTATGCCAAATTCTCTAAATGTGAATTTTGGTTGTCAGAAGTGACCTATCTGGGTCATGTAATATCTGGTAAAGGTATTGCTGTTAACCCTGAGCGAGTTCAAGCCGTCCTCAATTGGACTCCACCTGAATCGGTCAAGCAAGTTCGGAGTTTCCTTGGCCTTAGCGAGCTATTGTCGTCGCTTTGTCGAGAACTTCTCCAAAGTTGCTAAACCTCTAACCGAACTCCTCAAGAAAGATAAAAAGTTCGAGTGGACTCCACAATGTGAGCACAGCTTTCAGGAACTGAAAAGACGCCTGACCTCTGCTCCCGTACTGGTACCGCCAGACTTCTCTAAGGACTTTGTTATCTACTGCGACGCCTCGCGACAAGGACTAGGTTGCATTCTCATGCAAGATCGACACGTAATTGCTTACGCTTCACGGCAATTGCACCCACATGAGGAGAATTATCCTACTCATGATCTAGAGCTTGCAGCTGTAGTCTATGCACTTAAAACCTGGCGACATTACCTCCTCGGTAATCGTTGCGAAATATTCACTGATCACCAAAGTCTGAAGTACATCTTCACCCAACCGGATTTGAATCTCAGGCAAAGACGTTGGGTCGAGTTGATCACAGATTTCGACTTAGGAATAACTTACACCCCAGGGAAAGCCAACGTCATGGCTGATGCGCTAAGTCGTAAATCTTATTGTAACAACCTGATGTTACAACAAAGTCAACCGCTTCTCCATGAGGAATTTCGGAAGCTTAACCTTCACATTGTTCCTCAAGGATTTCTTTCCACCTTGGTGGCGAAACCTACTCTTACGGATCAAATTATCGCTGCCCAAAAGCGAGATAAGGGAATATCTAAAATCAAGGAGAACATTGCTAGCGGAGGTGCTAGTTGTTTCTCCACAAATGATCATGGTGTTGTGTACTTTGAGAACCGTTTAGTGGTTCCCAAGAACCAGCATCTACGGCAGTTGATCCTTAAGGAGGCTCATGAATCTCCTCTCACCATTCATCCCGGTAGTACCAAGATGTATCAGGACCTACGCCAGAGGTTCTGGTGGACTAGGATGAAGAGAGAAATTGCTCAGTATATTGCTAATTGCGACGTCTGCCGTCGTGTAAAAGCAGAGCATCAACGGCCTGCTGGCACCCTTCAACCCCTAGCTATTCCTGAATGGAAATGGGATAAAATTGGTATGGATTTCATTACCGGTTTTCCCAGGACCAAGAGAGGGAATAATGCTATCTTCGTCGTTGTCGATCGTCTTTCCAAAGTGGCCCATTTCTTACCTGTTCGTGAGAGTATAACTGCTAGTCAGTTAGCAGACCTGTACATCTCCCGAATAGTGTCTCTCCATGGTGTTCCTTTGGAAATTAACTCGGATCGAGGAAGTCTTTTCACCTCTCGATTTTGGGAAAGTTTCCAAAATGCTATGGGAACCCGCCTTTCTTTTAGCACCGCTTTCCACCCTCAATCGAGTGGTCAGGTAGAACGCGTCAACCAGATCCTAGAAGACATGCTTCGAGCCTCTGTTATCTCATTCGGAATGGATTGGGAGAAATGCCTTCCATTTGCCGAATTTGCTTACAACAACAGCTATCAATCTAGCTTGGGTAAAGCCCCTTTTGAAGTTCTCTATGGACGACGGTGTCGAACACCCCTTAACTGGTCAGAAACCGGGGAAAGACAATTCTTTGGCCCAGATATGATCCAGGAAGCAGAAGAGCAAGTTCGCATCGTTCGTGAAAAGTTGAAAACAGCCCAATCTCGTCAAAAGAGTCAATATGACCGAAAACATAAGGCTATGACTTTCGAGGTTGACGAGAAGGCTTACCTTCGGGTTACTCCTCTAAAGGGAACCCATCGTTTCGGTATCAAAGGCAAATTGGCTCCTCGTTACATTGGACCTTTTCGCATTCTCGCTAAACGAGGAGAAGTTGCCTACCAGTTGGAGCTACCTCCGCATCTCTCCAGAGTCCACGATGTCTTCCACGTTTCTCAACTCAGGCGTTGCTTCTCGGATCCTATCCGTGGAGTGGACCACGAAACGCTTGATCTCCAAGATAATCTCACGTATCGAGAGTACCCCATTCGTATCCTCGATCAGGCCGAGCGTACCACTCGACGTCATAATATCAAGTTTCTCAAAGTTCAATGGTCGCACCATTCTGAGGATGAAGCAACTTGGGAAAGGGAGGATCGTCTTCGACTCGAGTATCCCGCCTTCTTCCGGAGGAACCCAAATCTCGGGACGAGATTCTTTTGAGTGGGGGTGAGTTGTCACACCCTAGCTAGTTCATGCATTAGAGTGTTGCATCATGTCTATTTTTTCATCAGAAACCTGAAATGGGGATGACAGAACCCCCAGCCCCCTCTGAAACCAACTAGGGTTTACTAAAAACTTTTTCAATGAACCTGAAATGCCCTTCTAAAATGCCCATCATTTTTGTCTTGGTTCAGAACCTCTGCCAAAAGTGATGCACATTTTCCTAGGTCATCTTAGGGTCTTTGAATTAAATCATAAATATTTGAATTTGGGCATTTAAAATTATATAAAATATTCAAATGCTCAAATATCTCCAAACTAAAATGTTTCATGTTGGAAATAATCCAACTATGGACCAGGAGTAGTTTGGTGATTTTAGGAGTTGCCTAAGTATTTTTAATAATTCAACAAAGTTGCAGAAGTATTAAAAAACAGAAAACAGGGAGTAATAGGGAAAACTTACCTGGCGCCCAGCACCCGGCCCACCTGCCGGCCCAGCCCAGCGCCGCTCCAGCGAGCTGCTTGCCGGCCAGGCAGGCAGGCAGGTGCCCGACGGCGGCCGCAGCGTGCGCCACGCAGCTGGCCGTCGCCCTGCTTCACCTCCTCGCCTCGTGGCTGGATGGATGAACTCCACGCCGCGCCGTGAACCCGCAGGACACCTCCATTCTCCCCCAACTCCTCTCTCTCGCGCTCCCCCGCCATGGCCGACGCCATCGCCGCCACCCCCTCGCCGTAGCCACGCCCTCCGTCAACCCCACGCCGTGCCGCCGTGTCCAGGAGCTCCGCCACCCTCCTCTCCTTCGAGCAAGCCGAGCCCCGAGCGCTCGCAAGGCCCGAGCCCACCGCATCGACCTCGACCGAACCGCCGTCGCCGGAGATCCCCTTCAACGCCGTCGTCGCTCCGGCCCGTCCCCGGCCGCACCAAGTGCTTCGTCGAACTCCCCGTGAGCTTAGCCATCTTCCCCTCCCTTCTTTTCTTGCTCCCGAGCTGTGTAGTGACCTCCCGGAGCTCAACCGCACCCACCGCCGCGGAGCTCGTCGCCGACGTGCTCCCGGTCACCCTCCGGCCACAAACTGGTGTCCATCATGCTCACCACGTCACGTAGCACCTAACCAGCTACTCCCCGCACCTCACCGACCCCTCTAGCGTCAAGTTCGCCTTCGGCCGAACTCCGGTGGCCGCCAAAGTCGTCGCCGGCGCCAACTCCGGCCACCCCGACCTCAACGGACTCCACCAAGAGCTGCGGCTCCTCCCCAGCTCCACTCCGATGGCCTCCGCGACTCGTTTGGTTGCCGGAACGGCCAAAACCACTTCCGCCGCCGCGTCGGGCTCGCCGGCGGCTAAACGCCGGTGCAGCCGACCTGGGTTTGACCGCGGGTGGGCCCTGGTTGACTCCGATGAGTCAATGACAGGTGGGGCCCAGCCCTGTTAATTAAATAGGTTTAGTTTTAATTAAACTTTAACTAATCTAATTACCCTGACACCCTGGACCCACAGTCAGGTTTGACCTGGACGTCCCCGTTGACCCTGACGTCATCCTGACGCATGGCTGACGCAATAAATTAATTTCTGGATTTATTCTAATATAGGAAATTCCAGAATATAGTTTAAACTTCAAAAATTCATAACTTTTAATCTGTAACTCCAAATCAGACAAGTTATATATGAAAAATGATCAGAAAAATCCAATCTATCCATCTGTACTATTTTCATGCATGATTAAACAAGTTAACTTGATGATTATTGCAGAACAAGATAAAACACTTTAAAGGGCCATGTATGAGTTTGAAATTTGAATCTTTGGTTCAAATTGGTTCAAACCCTTCTGGTTTAGTTGCATTAGCCCAACACACTCATATTGCCATGTTTCATGCATGCATCATATTGTCGCACATTGTTTGGTGATGGTTGTGTATCGGTGTTCTTTGCGGCAGGTTCTGCCTCCGAGGAGTACCGTGATTACCCTAGCGAAGAACCATATCAGTGCATCGAACCATCAGGCAAGCAACCAACTATTTGATCATATCGATACAATCCCATGTTCTCGCTCCTGCTCTCTTCTACTGCATTAAGACAACGCGTTTCAAACTGCTGTGTGCTACGGTAGTTGAACCCACTTCCTCTGCATGACCTGTCATTGCCACAGTAACTAGATGAAACCCACTAGCATGTGTAGGAGTTGATTGAGCCATATGTATGTGTTGTTCCTACCTTGCTATGCCTGCTATGCTTAGAGTCGTGTCAGGTCTGGTTCATCTGGGTGATGAGCTAGAGTGAAATGATTATGTCAGTAATGAGAGTGATGTGGTGAACACGATTTGGTAAAGGTATCGATGAGAGGCCATGTAGGAGTACATGGTGGGTTGTTTCATTGAAGCCGACCTTAAGCACTGAGATCTGTATGTGTGATTTAAGATACAGCTACTACCATGCATTGGGCCCTGAAATATGACCCCGCTCGACTTCTTATTCACCCTAGTTCTCTGTCCAGGAGTTGCAAGTAGTTTCTGGTGTTTGTAGCCTACTGGAGGCCGTGGACAGCGCTGACCGTAGGGGTGGGCTGTGATGCGGTAGGTACGTGGCCGGGAATACCGGGCACCCGTTAGGTGTCACGGAACCCTGTACACATCGTTCGGGGCCGTATGGGAAACCTCGGCCGGACTCCCTGCGGATGGAACCTGGATAGGCGATAAACCTGGATTGGAGACTTAGGTGTTTAGGTAGGTCGTGGTCTACACCCACGTCGGCTTTCGCTTGAAGTCTGCCGAGCACATGTCGTGTGCAGACGCTAAGTGGTGGAAACATGTATGAAGAAGTACACCCCTGCAGGGTTAACATGATCTATTCGAATAGCCGCGTCCGCGGTAAAGGACTACTTGGTTGCCTATACAGTTCATAGACAAGTAAATGGAAACTACTAAAAGCCTCAAGATAAGTGTGAGTGCCGAGGATGGCTCTTCCGTAGGAAGACGGAGGTGGATCCTCGGTAGTGTATTGAAGTGGTGAGTAGTGGACTCGTGTGCGCAAAACCATTTCAAGTTGGAGTCTCGTAGGATAGCCTAGCCAAGAGTCAAAGCTGGCTTGCTGCAACAACTCCACCAACCCTTCTTGATAATGTGCATGTATGTAGGATCTGATGTAAGTCTTGCTGAGTACCTTTGTACTCATGTTGCTATAATTTACATTTTTACAGAAGACGCTGCAACCCCTTCTGATGGGTTCTTCGTAGACGTTGACATCAATGAGTAGGCTAAGGCCCAGGTGGTGATCCTGAGCTTGTGAAGGACCACGTAGTATAGCTAGGCTTTCCAAGCCTCTTTTATTTTACTAGTTGTCTGTACTCAGACAAGTTACTTCCGCTGCTGGTTTGTATGACTGTATGACTTGAATGCTGGGTCGTGTGACCCGTACCTATGTGTATGTTATGTATGGCTCTCTGAGCCTTAAATAAAGTACTTGTGTCGTAGAGTCATGTTGTGATGCCTTGTTGTATTTGCACATATCGAGCATATTGTGTGTATGATTGAAATGCTTGGTATGTGTGGGATCTGACTATCTAGTTGTTTATCTTTAGTAGCCTCTCTTACCGGGAAATGTCTCCTAGTGTTACCACTGAGCCATGGTAGCTTGCTACTGCTCTGGAACACTTAGGCTGGCCGGCATGTGTCCTTCTTCGTTCCTGTGTCTGTCCCTTCGGGGAAATGTCACGCATTGAGTACCGGAGTCCTGTTAGCCCGCTACAGCCCGGTTTACCGGAGTCCTGCTAGCCCAGTGCTACAGCCCGGACCCACTTGCTGATGACCGACACGTTCGAAGCTGGGTCATGGATGCCTGTCCCTGTAAGTCTGTGCCACTTTGGGTTTACGACTAGTCATGTCAGCCCGGGCTCCTTATCATATGGATGCTAGCGACACTATCATATACGTGAGCCAAAAGGCGCAAACGGTCCCGGGCAAAGGTAAGGAGACACCCGTGGGGATACCGTGCGTGAGGCCGCAAAGTGATATGAGGTGTTACAGGCTAGATCGATGTGACATCGAGTCAGGGTCCTGACACTTGCCCTTCGACGATGTGGTCCTTTTGCCATCCGTCGATGCAGAACTATTGCCCTTCGAGGATGCAGAAGTCTTGCCCAACAGATAACAGAAAGGTGGGCCCAAGGGACTTTTCGGCCTACACTAGACCAAAAAGTACTTTTCGGCCTAGTGTAGACCAAAAAGTACTTTTCGGCCTACATTTGACCAAAAAGACCTTTTGGGCCAAACAGCAGCCGAAAACAGCCATTTCGGCCAGCTCAACCACTTTTCGGCCATGGCAAGGCCGAAAACCCTACTTCGGCCAACAGTTGGCCGAAAACTACCTTTTCGGCCTGCACGTGGCTGACAGGGTCATAGTTTTGCATTTTTTTCATTATGTGCTATAGTTTCCGAAATTGCTACAAAATACGTCATAGTTTTGAAAAAAAATCGCATGTGGTGCTCCCCCCCCACCCTAGGGTTTCAACCCTAGGCGCAGGGGGTGGGCCTAGGGGGGCGCACCAGCCCACTATGGGCTGGCTCCCCTCCCACTTCAGCCCAAGGGGCCCTCCGGGATGGGTGGCCCCACCCGATGGACCCCTGGGACCCTTCCGGTGGTCCCGCTACAATACCGGGTGACCCCGAAACTTTCCCGATGGCCGAAATACCACTTCCTATATATAATTCTTTACCTCCGGACCATTTCGAAACTCCTCGTGACGTCCGGGATCTCATCCGGGACTCCGAACAACATTCGGTATACTGCATACTCATATTCATACAACCCTAGCGTCACCGAACCTTAAGTGTGTAGACCCTACGGGTTCGGGAGACATGTAGACATGACCGAGATGACTCTCGAGCAATAACCAACAGCGGGATCTGGATACACATGTTGGCTCCCACATGCTCCTCAATGATCTCATCGGATGAACCACGATGTAAAGGATTCGAACAACCCCGTATACAATTCCCTTTGTCATTCGGTACGTTACATGCCCGAGACTCGATCGTCGGTATCCCAATACCTCGTTCAGTCTCATTACCGGCAAGTCACTTTACTCGTACCATAATGCATGATCCCATGACCAAACACTTGGTCACTTTGAGCTCATTATGATGATGCATTACCGAGTAGGCCCAGAGATACCTCTCCATCATACGGAGTGACAAATCCCAGTCTCGATCCGTGTCAACCCAACAGACACTTTTGGAGATACCTGTAGTGCACCTTTATAGTCACCCAGTTACGTTGTGACGTTTGGTACACCCAAAGCACTCCTACGGTATCCGGGAGTTACACGATCTCATGGTCTAAGGAAGAGATACTTGACATTGAAAAAGCTCTAGCAAAATGAACTACACGATCTTGTGCTATGCTTAGGATTGGGTCTTGTCCATCACATCATTCTCCTAATGATGTGATCCCGTTGTCAATGACATCTAATGTCCATAGTCAGGAAACCATGACTATCTGTCGACCAACGAGCTAGTCAACTAGAGGCTGACTAGGGACATGTTATGGTCTATGTATTCACACGTGTATTACGATTTCCGGATAATACAATTATAGCATGAATAAAAGACAATTATCATGAACAAGGAAATATAATAATAATGCTTTTATTATTGCCTCTAGGGCATATTTCCAACAGTCTCCCACTTGCACTAGAGTCAATAATCTAGTTACATTGTGATGAATCGAACACCCATAGAGTTCTGGTGTTGATCATGTTTTGCTCGCGTGAGAGGTTTAGTCAACGGATCTACAACATTGAGATCCGTATGTACTTTGCAAATATCTATGTCTCCATCTTGAACATTTTCACGGATGAAGTTGAAACGACGCTTGATGTGCCTAGTCTTCTTGTGAAACCTGGGCTCCTTGGCAAGGGCAATAGCTCCAGTGTTGTCACAGAAGAGTTTGATCGGCCCCGACGCATTGGGTATGACTCCTAGGTCGGTGATGAACTCCTTCACCCAAATTGCTTCATGCGCTGCCTCCGAGGCTGCCATGTATTCCGCTTCACATGTAGATCCCGCCACGATGCTCTGCTTGCAGCTGCACCAGCTTACCGCTCCACCATTCAACATATACACGTATCCGGTTTGTGACTTAGAGTCATCCAGATCTGTGTCGAAGCTAGCGTCAACGTAGCCCTTTATGACGAGCTCTTCGTCACCTCCATAAATGAGAAACATGTCCTTCGTCCTTTTCAGGTACTTTAGGATATTCTTGACCGCTGTCCAGTGTTCCTTGCCGGGATTACTTTGGTACCTTCCTATCAAACTTACGGCAAGGTTTACATCAGGTCTGGTACACAGCATGGCATACATAATAGATCCTATGGCTGAGGCATAGGGGATGACGCTCATCTCTTCTTTATCTTTTGCCGTGGTCGGGCATTGAGCCGAGCTCAATCTCACACCTTGCAATACAGGCAAGAACCCCTTCTTGGACTGATCCATTTTGAACTTCTTCAAAATCTTATCAAGGTATGTGCTTTGTGAAAGACCTATGAGGCGTCTCGATCTATCTCTATAGATCTTGATGCCTAATATATAAGCAGCTTCTCCAAGGTCCTTCATTGAAAAACACTTATTCAAGTAGGCCTTAATGCTGTCCAAGAATTCTATATCATTTCCCATCAAAAGTATGTCATCTACATATAATATGAAAAATGCTACAGAGCTCCCACTCACTTTCTTGTAAACACAGGCTTCTCCATAAGTCTGCATAAATCCAAATGCTTTGATCATCTCATCAAAGCAAATGTTCCAACTCCGAGATGCTTGCACCAATCCATAAATGGATCGCTGGAGCTTGCATACTTTGTTAGCATTCTTAGGATCGACAAAACCCTCCGGCTGCATCATATACAGTTCTTCCTTAAGATGCCCGTTAAGGAATGCCGTTTTGACATCCATCTGCCATATCTCATATTCATAGTATGCGGCAATTGCTAACATGATTCAGACGGACTTAAGCTTCGCTACGGGAGAGAAAGTCTCATCGTAGTCAATCCCTTGAACTTGCTGATAACCCTTAGTGACAAGTCGAGCTTTATAGATGGTGACATTACCATCCGCGCCCGTCTTCTTCTTAAAGATCCATTTGTTTTCTATCGCTCGCCGATCATCGGGCAAGTCAGTCAAAGTCCATACTTTGTTTTCATACATGGATTCTATCTCGGATTTCATGGCTTCTAGCCATTTGTTGGAATCTGGGCCCGCCATCGCTTCTTCATAGTTCGAAGGTTCACCGTTGTCTAACAACATGATTTCCAGGACAGGGTTACCGTACCACTTTGGTGTGGAACGTGTCCTTGTGGACCTACAAAGTTCAGTAGCAACTTGATCCGAAGTACCTTGATCATCATCATTATTTTCCTCTTCAATTTGTGTAGGCATCACAGGAACATTTTCCTGAGCTGCACTACTTTCCCGTTCAAGAGGTAGTACTTCATCGAGTTCTACTTTCCTCCCACTTACTTCTTTCGAGAGAAACTCCTTTTCTAGAAAGGATCCGTTCTTGGCAACAAAGATCTTGCCCTCGGATCTTAAGTAGAAGGTATACCCAATGGTTTCTTTAGGGTATCCTATGAAGACGCATTTTTCCGACTTGGGTTCGAGCTTTTCAGGTTGAAGTTTCTTGACATAAGCATCGCATCCCCAAACTTTTAGAAACGACAGCTTAGGTTTCTTCCCAAACCATAATTCATACGGTGTTGTCTCAACGGATTTAGACGGTGCCCTATTTAAAGTGAATGTAGCTGTCTCTAGAGCGTATCCCCAAAATGATAGTGGTAAATCGGTAAGAGACATCATAGATCGCACCATATCCAATAAAGTGCGATTACGACGTTCGGACACACCGTTTCGCTGAGGTGTTCCAGGCGGCGTGAGTTGTGAAACGATTCCACATTTTCTTAAGTGTGTACCAAATTCGTGACTTAAATATTCTCCTCCACGATCCGATCGTAAGAATTTTATCTTTCGGTCACGTTGATTCTCTACTTCATTCTAAAATTCCTTGAACTTATCAAAGGTCTCAGACTTGTGTTTCGTCAAGTAGACATACCCATATCTACTCAAGTCATCTGTGAGAGTGAGAACATAACGATATCCTCCGCGAGCCTCAACACTCATTGGACTGCACACATCGGTATGTATGATTTCCAACAAGTTGGTTGCTCGCTCCATTGTTCCGGAGAACGGAGTCTTGGTCATTTTGCCCATGAGGCATGGTTCAAATGTGTCAAATGATTCATAATCGAGAGACTCTAAAAGTCCACCAGCATGGAGCTTCTTCATGCGCTTGACACCAATGTGACCAAGGCGGCAGTGCCACAAGTATGTGGGACTATCATTATCAACTTTACATCTTTTGGTATTCACGCTATGAATATGTGTAACACTACGTTCGAGATTCATTAAGAATAAACCATTGACCATCGGGGCATGTCCATAAAACATATCTCTCATATAAATAGAACAACCATTATTCTCGGATTTAAATGAGTAGCCATCTCGTATCAAACGAGATCCAGATACAATGTTCATGCTCAAACTTGGCACCAAATAACAATTATTAAGGTTCAAAACTAATCCCGTAGGTAAATGTAGAGGTAGCGTGCCGACGGCGATCACATCGACTTTGGAACCATTCCCGACGCGCATCGTCACCTCGTCCTTCGCCAGTCTCCGCTTATTTCACAGCTCCTACTGTGAGTTACAAATATGAGCAACGACACCGGTATCAAATACCCAGGAGTTACTACAAGTACTGGTAAGGTACACATCAATTACATGTATATCAAATATACCTTTGGTGTTGCCGTCCTTCTTATCCGCTAAGTATTTGGGGCAGTTCCGCTTCCAGTGACCCTTCCCCTTGCAATAAAAGCACCCAGTCTCAGGCTTGGGTCCATTCTTTGACTTCTTCCCGGCAACTGGCTTACCGGGCGCGGCAACATCTCTGCCGTCCTTCTTGAAGTTCTTCTTACCCTTGCCCTTCTTGAACCTAGTGGTCTTATTGACCATCAACACTTGATGTTCTTTCTTGATTTCAACCTCTGCTGACTTCAGCATTGAAAATACTTCAGGAATGGTCTTCACCATCCCCTGCATATTGTAGTTCATCACAAAGCTCTTGTAGCTTGGTGGGAGCGACTGAAGGATTCTGTTAATGACCGCCTCATCCGGGAGGTTAATGTCCAGCTGGGACAGGCGGTTGTGCAACCCAAACATTTTGAGTATGTGCTCACTGACAGAACTATTTTCCTCCATCTTACAACTATAGAACTTGTCAGAGACTTCATATCTCTCGACTCGGGCATGAGCTTGGAAAACTAGTAGCTCCTCGAACATCTCATATGCTCCGTGTTGCTCAAAACGCTTTTGGAGCCCCGGTTCTAAGCTGTAAAGCATGCCGCACTGAACGAGGGAGTAATCATCAGCACGAGACTGCCAAGCATTCATAATGTCTTGGTTCTCTGGGACGGGAGCGTCACCTAGCGGTCCTTCTAGGACATATTGTTTCCTGGCAGCTATGAGGATGATCCTCAGGTTCCGGACCCAGTCCGTATAGTTGCTGCCATCATCTTTCAGCTTGGTTTTCTCTAGGAACGCGTTAAAGTTCATGTTGACATGAGCGTTGGCCATTTGATCTACAAGACATATTATGCAAAAAGTTTTAGACTAAGTTCATGATAATTAAGTTCATCTAATCAAATTATTTTAATGAACTCCCACTCAGATTAGACATCCCTCTAGTCATCTGAGTGTTACACGATCCGAGTCGACTAGGCCGTGTCCGATCATCACGTGAGACGGACTAGTCATCGTCGGTGAACATTCTCATGTTGATCGTATCTTCCATACGACTCGTGTTCGACCTTTCGGTCTCCGTGCTCCGAGGCCATGTCTATACATGCTAGGCTCGTCAAGTTAACCCTAAGTGTTTTGCATGTGTAAAACTTTCTTACACCCGTTGTATGTGAACGTAAGGATCTATCACACCCGATCATCACGTGGTGCTTCGAAACGACGAACTTTAGCAACGGTGCACAGTTAGGGGAGAACACTTCTTGAATTTTTTTTGTAAGGGATCATCTTATTTACTACCGTCGTTCTAAGTAAACAAGATGCATAAACATAATAAACATCATATGCAATTATATAATAGTGACATGATATGGCCAATATCTTATAGCTCCTTCGATCTCCATCTTCGGGGCTCCATGATCATCTTCGTCACCGGCATGACACCATGATCTCCATCATCATGATCTCCATCATCGTGTCTTCATGAAGTTGTCACGCCAACGACTACTTCTACTTCTATGGCTAACACGTTTAGCAATAAAGTAAAGTAATTTACATGGTGTTCTTCAATGACACGCAGGTCATACAAAAAAATAATAAAGACAACTCCTATGGCTCCTGCCGGTTGTCATACTCATCGACATGCAAGTCGTGATTCCTATTACAAGAACATGATCTCATACATCACAATATATCATTCATCATTCATCACAACTTCTGGCCATATCACATCACATGACAATTGCTGCAAAACAAGTTAGACGTCCTCTAATTGTTGTTGCATCTTTTACGTGGCTGCAATTGGGTTCTAGCAAGAACGTTTTCTTACCTACGAATAACCACAACGTGATCTTGTCAACTTCTATTTACCCTTCATAAGGACCCTTTTCATCGAATCCGCTTCAACTAAAGTGGGAGAGATAGACACCCGCCAGCCACCTTATGCAACTAGTGCATGTTAGTCGGTGGAACCGGTCTCACGTAAGCGTACGTGTAAGGTTGGTCCGGGCCGCTTCATCCCACAATACCGCTGAAGCAAGATAAGACTAGTAGCGGCAAGCAAGTTGACAAAATCTACGACCACAACAAAATTGTGTTCTACTCGTGCAATAGAGAACTACGCATAGACCTAGCTCATGATGCCACTGTTGGGTAACGTTGCAGAAAATTAAATTTTTTCCTACGGTTTCACCAAGATCCATCTATGAGTTCATCTAAGCAACGAGTCAAGGGAGTGAGTTTGCATCTACATACCACTTGTAGATCGCGTACGGAAGCGTTAGATGGAGCGGTGATGATGGAGTCGTACTCGCCGTGATTCAGATCACTGGAGATCCTAGCGCCGAACGGACGGCACCTCCGCGTTCAACACACGTACGGTGCGTGTGACATCTCCTCCTTCTTGATCCAGCAAGGGGGAAGGAGAGGTTGATGATGATGGCTCCAGCAGCAGCACAACGGCGTGGTGGTGGTGGAACAGCAGCACTCCGGCAGGGCTTCGCCAAGCACGCGACGGAGGAGGAAGAGGTGTAGCAAGGGGAGGGGGCGCCAGGACTTCAGGGTGCAGCTGCCCCTCTCCCCCCTCCCTTTATATAGGCCCCCAGGGGGGGCGCCGGCCCTGGGAGATTCAATCTCCCAAGGGGGTGGCGGCCAAGGGGGGAGGAGTGCCCCCCAAGGCATGTGGTGCGCCCCCTCCACCCTAGGGTTTCAACCCTAGGCGCAGGGGGTGGGCCTAGGGGGCGCACCAGCCCACTATGGGCTGGCTCCCCTCCCACTTCAGCCCAAGGGGCCCTCCGGGATGGGTGGCCCCACCCGGTGGACCCCCGGGACCCTTTCGGTGGTCCCGGTACAATACCGGGTGACCCCGAAACTTTCCCGATGGCCGAAATACCACTTCCTATATATAATTCTTTACCTCCGGACCATTCCGAAACTCCTCGTGACGTCCGGGATCTCATCCGGGACTCCGAACAACATTTGGTATACTGCATACTCATATTCATACAACCCTAGCGTCACCGAACCTTAAGTGTGTAGACCCTACGGGTTCGGGAGACACGTAGACATGACCGAGACGACTCTCGGGCAATAACCAACAGCGGGATCTGGATACCCATGTTGGCTCCCACATGCTCCTAGATGATCTCATCGGATGAACCACGATGTCGAGGATCTGAACAACCCCGTATATAATTCCCTTTGTCATTCGGTACGTTACATGCCCGAGACTCGATCGTCGGTATCCCAATACCTCGTTCAGTCTCGTTACCGGCAAGTCACTTTACTCGTACCATAATGCATGATCCCGTGACCAAACACTTGGTCACTTTGAGCTCATTATGATGATGCATTACCGAGTGGGCCCAGAGATACCTCTCCGTCATACGGAGTGACAAATCCCAGTCTCGATCCGTGTCAACCCAACAGACACTTTCGGAGATACCTGTAGTGCACCTTTATAGTCACCCAGTTACGTTGTGACGTTTGGTACACCCAAAGCACTCCTACGGTATCCGGGAGTTACACGATCTCATGGTCTAAGGAAGAGATACTTGACATTGAAAAAGCTCTAGCAAAACGAACTACACGATCTTGTGCTATGCTTAGGATTGGGTCTTGTCCATCACATCATTCTCCTAATGATGTGATCCCGTTGTCAATGACATCTAATGTCCATAGTCAGGAAACCATGACTATCTGTCGACCAACGAGCTAGTCAACTAGAGGCTCACTAGGGACATGTTATGGTCTATGTATTCACACGTGTATTACGATTTCCGGATAATACAATTATAGCATGAATAAAAGACAATTATCATGAACAAGGAAATATAATAATAATGCTTTTATTATTGCCTCTAGGGCATATTTCCAACACCTTCCACCTCGAAATATTGGGCAGCAGTACACATCCCTCCCGTAGACTCCAACCAAGACCCAACGGAGGTCTCCTTCGTGGGGAGATCTATGCCAACCTCACACATGGCCATAGAAGCTGCTGCGTACGAAGCAATTGCTCGTCTTTGATTCGCGGTACCCTATGCCAGCGAACGAGGGTATTATTACTTTCCGAGCCGTGCAGCACCCGGAGGAGTAACATCTTTTCCTGGTGGATGATTTGAGAGAGACCCAGTACTGGCCAACCTTGTCCAGTACATCATCGCTCAAGAACGTTTGAACCAGCGAGTAATGGATTATCTCCAGAGTCTCGCTGATTTGAATCCTCAGATTGCCATCGGCAGACCACTGAGGCCCGACCAGGAGAGACACATACATCGACTGGTCAATCCACTTCCTCCGATAGAAGAGGAGTGTGTCCCAGTACCTGAGACATTTTCGCGAGACCCCGTCCAGTTACCATTTTCATTTTAGACGTCACTGCTGTGTTTATTATTGCAACATTTATTATTGCGTTGTAACTTATGCATGGTACCCCGAGTTTGTGCGACGAGTCGTTTATTTGGTTTCTACTAATATGAGTAGTTTTCATTGTGATTCCTTTTAACCATTGTCCCCGCGAAAAATCCTGGAGTGAGATTTCTTTTCCCTGAGTTGCTGCATCACCTATCTTCTCACGTCATGGATTATTTTTATTCACGCAGCACCACGGCAGCAGACCCACAACCACTCGGACTCTTACACTGCTTGTAAAGACACGTAACCGTGTTGCATCTCACTGATTCGCTCCCTAAGCACACCTCAGCCTCCAAAGGAGAGATTAGCGGAGAATCATCCGGATACTAATCACCTCCGGCACACCGACAACAGTTAACACCCGGCATCACACCTAGTCCTCGTGATCACCGCCACCACGGAGAGCCAACACCCGAGCAGCAGCATCACGGTGATCATCAAGGATCAACGTGCACAGAAGCACGGAGAGCCCCAGCACAGCCGCCAGCCCTCCGCACACCAAGATCACGTACCAGTCCAGCGCCGCCTCCGCCATTAGAGCCTCGTCTCGAGCTCCTGTAAGCAGTAATGGAGGAGGAGGAGGAGAAACGAAGCCAGGTGCGAAGAAGAAGAAGGAGCACCGCGATCATTTTATAGCTCGAGATCGGTGTACCGTGGGCGAAGTCCACCAGCATCGCTCGTCGCCCGATCGCCAGTGTTCGGAGGCGAATCCGCGAGCAGTGCCGACAGCACACTGGCTCGCGAAGTGAGTGCACGCTGCATCGGCAGCAAGCACGCCACGCACTATCGCAGTACGGCTTAGATGCCCTAAGCACTAGACGTCGCCGGTGGAGAAAGCGTGGGAAAGCGTGCGGGAGAGAGGAAGAAGAAAGAGCCAGAGGAAGAAGGAGAGACTGACAGTGGGCCCTGGGTCCACCTGTCAGCCAGGGGGAGCACTGTTCTCTCGGGTACGACCAGCGTATTTTTTAGAATTTAGAATTTATTCTAAATTTACTACGTCCAACGTAGGAATCGCTCGTTTTTCCTAAATGTGGATTTCTCCACACAACGCCAGTGTCCCACACTATAGTTTTACACCATTTATTGCCCTCTCACTGTAGCCGCTTTTTACCGCTTAAGTAAAGTAAGTGTTTTGACCTGGTAAAAGTATTATTTTCAAATCCTTAGCAAATCTCGGGGACGAGATTTTTCTTAAGGGGGGTAGTATTTGTAACACCCCAAAAATTTAACCAGATTTTAATTATTAAAATTTTTGCCAGGAGTTTAAAAAAATTTGCCTTCTGGATTTTCTGTTGATTTCAGAACCTTTTAAATATTGAGGAGTTTTACCCAAGTGGAAACTTTCCAAAAATGTATTGGATTTCTATGCTCTGTCAATATAACAATTTTTAATCAGTAGAATTTTATTTATTGAATTATATCTTCCTGAGCTTTATTCCTTAAAATGACTTTCATCAGTTTTGGAGCTCTTTTTGAACTACCACCATTTGATAAATTTAACTAAAATTCCAACCAAAATTTGGAGATGTCATGTGATGTTTCTAAATCACTTTTATGCAAAAATATATTTCATTCATTGCATATTTTGAGTTCTACACCCTTTTTTCAAATCTGGTCCAGTGGGCATTTTTGCACTATGGCCTATTTAAATATTTCTTTAAAGCCTCCACCAAAATTATGGGATGTCTGTGGTAACATGCCATCCAACTTTATGCAAAAACCTAGTGATGTTCTTTGGAAAAATTGAGTGAATCAACCTCCTTTTCATTCTGGTCCAGCCTTGTGTTTTCTACTACAACCCTATTTTTTTTGCTCTAGTGACCTTGTGCTTTCACCTGCTTCTAGTCAACCCCACAAAACCTCTAAGTCCAGGAGCATGCACCCCTTTGGGACATTTTTGGTTCATGTAAAGATGCCATTTACTCCCTGTCCAGTATTGAAGTTTTGCAAAACTTGCACTAGCAAGTTTCTTCATTTGTCAAACTAACCTCACCACCCTCTCTCTCATCTAAAGAGACCCCACTCTGGGAGTTTTGGCCACTCCAAGAACTGCCTAGGTGCCTTTGGCATTTTGTCAAACACCTTGAGAGCATGGACATATTTGGCATGAGTTTTTGTTTACATTATGAACTTGATCCCCTGACCAGACCAGCATGTCCCATGGATTTGCCCTAGCCTATAACCCCACCCTCCTAACCCTCTTGTGGTTTAGAGCCCCCTAACATGCCTTAGCATTCTGTCGAGCACGTCCCGTGCATGCTCTGTGCGCGCCCCGAGCACGCGTTTTGCACGTGCCGCAACCGAGCCGCCGCGTCTCGCCCCGCACCCACTCTGGCCCTTAGTCGACCGCAGCCAGCACGCCACGTCCCCTTCTGCTCCCCACGAGCACTGCAGCCCTCGCCACGTCTCCGGCAAGCCAGCAGCTAGCCGCCACTACCGCCCGACAACCGCTGCATTGGTCGGCGCCGCCCGAGCCACGCCCGCTCGCCAGCTCGCCCTTGGAGCAGTACCCGCTCGTCCGCTAGCTCCTGCCGCCATCCCCAGCCCCGCCACGATGCCCTGCAAGCTACAGAACGGCGGTCGCCGACGAGCTCATCCACTGCCGCCGCGAACCGACGTGGGAGAGCTATAAAAGGAAGCCCCTCGAGCCCCTCCGAGCACACAAGCAGCCTCACACCGTACTCCTAGTGCCCCCGTTGCCGTCAATTGGAAAGGAAGAGGCTGTCTTCCCCCACTCCGGCCAGTTCGGCCACCGCCACCTCCCGGCTCCGTTCGGCGCAACCAGGGCCTCCCCCCATCCACTCTCTTTACAAGGAACGCCCTCTCCCTCTCGTGAGTCCACCCCCCTGCTCGATTTTGGTCAGGGACCGCCGGAGCCAAAAACTCACTTTGCCCGACGGCCACCGTCCGCTGCGGAGCTCGCCGCCGGCAGCTCCGTCCACCCCAGAGACCAAAGCGACCACCGGTAGGATCACCTCGATCCCCTGAGACCGCGGGTGGCCTCGGTTTCCCGAACGGTGCCATCGTTCGCCGGCGAGCCTCACTGGAGTTCCGCCCCACTCGGACAGAGAAAGAAGAGGGGAGGGAAGACCAGTCAAACCTGACCAGTGGGCCAGGCGAACCCACTGTCAGTGACTCAGGCGCGGTCCACACTGGATAAGTGGAAACGTGTTTCTAGAATACGCTTTCGACGTGTACGTATATATTCGAATCGTTTTTTCTGTTTTTTTTAATTAATAGATTTTAACCAAAACTTTGACTGAGCTTAACTTTTTAAATACAACTCCAAATTAGTTAATTCTTTTTCCCACCTCTCTCAAATATTGTCTAGTTTATTTTAAGATTTATTTGAAAAAATTTCAAAACAACTTTTTGTGCTGTTTTGAATTTGTGTGTTGATTCAAATTTTATTTAAAATAGGACTTTGGAGAGAGAGAAGCAAGCTTTCAAGAGTTTTGGAATGCACCTTGCCTCCCCACGACTTAAAGGCAAGCATTCTAAACCCTGACATAATTTTGTGTGCGTTGTTTGAACACGGTTACAACACCACCCTACACAGGCATACGTCATTTTATGTGATGATGTGTTCCTCCTCATGAGTGCATATTAATGATTTTCATGCTAATGGAGTTGATATGGTTGTGATGGAAATCACCGTCATATGCCTTTCATGCATACCGGAAGGGAAGCTGGGAAGGCCTCTGTCTTGGGTAGACACGGTCTTGTTCCTAGTCCTCTGTCGAGACGGTCGTGTCCGGTATGGCATGAGGGGGTATGTCGCGTGGTGTTTCTATCTGTTGGTTGAAGTATATATTGTTATGCTAATCATGCAGGGAATATTGAAATCTCCTGAGTCAACCATAGATCGAGTCTTGTTCCGGTAACCCCTATACTTGTTTCGTACTGCCACTTGTCCCTGCCATAGGTAGGGTACGGTTCAGTAAATTGTCAACCCCTTTCCTAGCACACACCGTACAGAGAGGCCATGGTGGAAGATACCGGAGGCATCCGGTAGGCATGCCACCTGGTCCGGGAGCATGGGTGTTTCGGTTGTAGCCGAAGGGGTAGCTCCCCCAGTTTGCGCGCAGTATAAATTTTGTGATCCCATGTTACGTCGAGGTTGTAGCCTCCCCACCTAGAGTTTTGCTTAACGGGTGTCGTGGGTGATTCCAGACACCGGTAAGTTAGGCTGGTGTGTGCGGATAGGTGTGTTTCCAATTAAAAGGCCGTAGACGGAATTAGTCCCGATGGACTAAAGGAATCCGTTACTCATGGGTAAAGAGTACACTCTCTGCAGAGATTAAAACCTATTCGAATAGCCGTGTCCATGGTTAAGGATTACGGTTTGGGATGGGTCAAGTGTCGGTCTTAGTGTCGGTCTTCGGAGGAGAAAACTGCTAAACTAGAACATGGATCGTGACTGGTGACTTATGATAATTATGATTATTATGGACTAACCTCTTTATAATATTTGAAGTATTGAGTATCCCTGGAACAGTTTTACCTACTGGATATTCACTGTGATTACTTATAAGCCCTTTATGTGCTGTCGCTGAGACGCCCGACTGCGGCATGATTGTTATTTATTTTATAAGCCCTTTATGTGGTGTCGCTGAGACGCCCGATTGTGGCATTTATTTTATAAACCCTTTATGTGGTGTCGCTGAGATGCCCGACTGTGGCATTTATTTTATAAGCCCTTTATGTGGTGTCGCTGAGACGCCCGACCGTGGCATTTATTTTATAAGCCCTTTATGTTGTGTCGCTGAGACGCCCGACTGTGGCATTTATTTTATAAGCCCTTTATGTGGTGTCGCTGAGACGCCTGACTGTGGCATTTATTTTATAAGCCCTTTATGTGGTGTCGCTGAGACGCCCGACTGTGGCATGCTTGTTATTTATTTCATAATTTTATCACTTCTATGTTATTGCATATCCATAAATAACTTGCTTGCATGCATCAGAGATTTTTTTCTATTTTTGTGACTGATGTCATGATTTACCATTGTTATATTATACCCGTGTTCATTATGTTTGCGAGTACATTCAAAAGTACTCACTGGCTTGTCCCTGGCTATTGTCTTGGCCAGATTTCTTGCGCGGAGAGGAGCGACCATGATGACAGCCCCGGAACCTACGAAACGGTGATAGCAGCCTCGCGAAGATAGGAGTTAACCTTGTCAGCTGTTCCTGTGGGAAATGGAGTCCCATAGACGTTGATGATCCACAAACTGCTTCCGCCATCAACCACTAGAAACCAAATTGTTGTATTTACAGGTCAGAATGGTCTTGTACTTCATATTTTGCTTTTTGCTTGGAATTTCTGTATCAAGTTGGTGCCTCATCAGCTAACAGTAATCCTGGGGCTGGTGAGCACAAGGGCCATTTTCTGGAAATTAATACCCAGAAAACCGGTCGCCACAGGCAAACAGCGGCAACAGAGAAGGAACACAATCAATGCAATGCAACAATATGATGCATGAGTGTGACATGGCAATATGTTGTGGTTTGAGCTAATGCAACTAGCAACCAGATTAAATGAAGTTGGTTTGAATCCAAGATTCAAATTCAAACTCCATATGTGGATATTTAAATGCCATTTATATGATTTGTGCTACACAGCAGCTATAAGTTGTTCTAACATGCGTGAAAATGGTATAGATGGATAGATTGGATTTTTCTGATCGTTTTTCATATATAAATTATTTCATTCTGAGTTACAGTTGAATTTATATTAATTTTTGAAGTTTTGGTTATTTTCTGGAATTTCCTGAATTAAAATTAATCCACAAAATGAGTTATGGCATCAGCACTACGTCATTGTGATGTTAGCAGGTCAACTGACCCGGTCCAGGTCAAACCTGACCAGTGGGGTCGACACGTCAGTGACACAGTTAACTAACAGGGTTAATTAAATCTAACTAATCAAATTAACAGCCACTGGGCCCACTGTCAGTGTCATCAGGGGTAATTAGTCCTAAACTAATCTAGTCAGGGGCGGGGCCCACGTGTGTTGACCCCGGGGAGGTCAAACCCCGGGTCGAATAGGTCAAACCTGCTGGCGACTCGACGCCGGTGAGGCCAGACGCGGCGGAGGGCCTCGGATTTGGTCCTTCGGTGACCAAATTGACGGTGGAGACGTGATACGCATAGCTGGGGAGCTACGCATCCAGTGGTGCAAGTGGTTGGACACGGGGACGCTGGAAACGACGCCGGCGAGCTCGACAGCGGCGGCCGGAGTTCGGCTGGGTGTGGGGTTAGCGCTGCGTCTTGCAAACGAGCCGGCTGTCGCGCTAGTTTTGCTCTACGGGATGTTGCGAGTGCAACGGACGCACGCGCGGGACCAAAAGGTCACCGGGGCTTCACCGGCGATGAGCCCGTGCGGCGGCAGCTACGGTAAGCAAGGGGGCGACAGCTACGACGACCAAACAGAAGTGGGGTTAGGGGAGAAATGACCGGGGGCTCACCACGGTCACGAAGAGATGCTCGGCGGGCTCGGGGCAGGCCGGACGACGACGAATTTGACGGCGGCAATCGTCGGGGCAGAGGTTGATGACGACGGCGATGGCGACGTTCTAGGGCCTCCGATGTCGTACAGCTCGGTGGAGAGGACGAGGTTAACGAGGCGGTGCTTCTGGGATCAGCGGCAGGGCGAGGGGGGTGCAGTAGCCGTGGCGGCAGCGAGCGGCGGCGACGGCTCCGCTCGGCTTCGGGGGAGAGAGCAAGAGAGGTGAGGCAGGGAGAGAGGGGAGCGGTCGAGGGGGTCCAGGGTGCTGCATGGCGTTGTCCTGGGCGTCGAGGCAGCGGCGGGAAGCAGGAGGTGGCCGGGAACGCACGCGCGCGTGCCACACTTCCCCTCTGCCTACTGGCAGGAGGAAGAAGACGGCTCTGCCCTCGGTGGGTTGGGCCGCTATAGTGCCAGAACAGGTAGGCCGGCCCAGGTAACTCTCTCTCTCTCTCTCTGTTTTCTAATTTGAATTGTTTCTGTTTTCTATTTATTTGATTTTGTTTTGATTTAGTAAAATACTAAACCATTTTATAAAATACTGGAAATAATTAGGGGTGCTGTCTGAATTATTCCAGTGACCCATAACAATTCCCAACATTTTTGGAGCACCTGAAATATATATAGCATTTAAATAGCTCCAATTCAAATATGTTTGAGTTAATTCAAAGCCCAAATATGTCCTGAAAAAAATGTAAACCATCTTTGGTAGATGCTTCCACCTCAATCCAGAAATGTTGAACATTTTTAAAGGGCATTTTGAGTTCAATGAAAAAGATTTTATTTTGACCCTAGTCGAATTCATTTGGTGCTAGGGTTTGAGAATCCCCATTTCATATTTAAATGAAATTTAGACATGATGACATGATGATCATGCAAGGACAAGCAAAGGCTAAGCTAGGGCTGTGACATAAAAGGAGGCCTTAATATCCCTTAGTTTCCGCTAGGACCCCGCTGCCATGGGAGGGTAGGACAAAAGATGTCATGCAAGTTCTTTTCCATAAGCACATATGACTATTTACGGAATACATGCCTACATTACATTGATGAACTGGAGCTAGTTCTGTGTCACCCTATGTTATATCTATTACATGAGGAATCGCATCCGACATAATTATCCATCACTAATCCATTGCCTACGAGCTTTTCCCATCTTGTGCTTCGCTTATTTACTTTTCTGTTGCTACTATTACAATCACTACAAAACCCAAAAATATTACTTTTGCTACCGTTACCTTTATTATCATATTACTTTGCTACTAAATACTTTGCTGCAGATACTAAGTTATCCAAGTGTGGTTGAATTGACAACTCAACTGCTAATACTCAAGAATATTCTTTGGCTCCCCTTGTGTCGAATCAATAAATTTGGGTTGAATACTTTACCCTCGAAAGCTGTTGCGATCCCCTACACTTGTGGGTTATCAAGACTAATTTCTGGCGCCGTTGCCGGGGAGCATAGATCTATTCTCTGAGTCACTTGGGATTTATATCTGTTGATCACTACGAAGAACTTGAAAGACGACAGAACCAAGATTTTGCCCTCAACTACGAGGGGAGGTAAGGAACTGCCATCTAGCTCTGCACTAGATTCTCCTTCTGTTATTAGTAAACTTGCGACACCTAAACCTGCTACTTCTATGAACTCTGATATGTCGCATGTTATTGATGATGCCACTTCTGCTATGCATGATACTTATGATGAAACTACTTCCGTGCGTGATACCACTTTGCCATTGGGTGAATTTCTTGATGAACAACTTGCTAGGGCTAGAGAGAATGAAATTATTGAAGATGCTATTATTGATGATAGTGATGATGAAGGTTCTCCCAATGATTATGAATTGCCTGTTGTTCCTGAGGGTTATGTTATGGAAGAGGAAGCTGCTAGGGCTATCTTTGCCTGTAGAGATAGATATGATCTTAAGAAATTATTAGCTAAATGGAAGCAGCAGTCTCTTAATGCTAGAATGAAACCTGACCCTGCTTTTGCTACTTCACCTATTTGTGTTACTGATAAGGATTATGAATTCTCTGTTGATCCTGAAATTATTACTTTAGTTGAATCTGATCCTTTTTATGGCCTTGAATCTGAAACTGTTGTGGCACATCTTACCAAGTTGAATGATATAGCTACCCTGTTTACTCATGATGATAAATCTCGCTATTATTATATCCTTAAGATATTTCCGTTCTCATTAAAGGGTGATGCTAAGACTTGGTATAATTCTCTTGCTCCTGGTTGTGTGCGTAGTCCCCAGGATATGATTTATTACTTCTCTGCCAAATATTTTCCTGCTCATAAGAAACAAGCTACCTTGCGGGAAATATATAATTTTGTGCAAATCAAAGAAGAGAGTCTCCCAGAAGCTTGGGGGAGGCTTCTCCGGTTACTTAATGCTTTGCCTTATCATCCTCTTAAGAAAATGAAATACTTGATATCTTTTATAATGGACTAACTGATGCTTCCAAGGACTACTTGGATAGTTGTGCTGGTTGTGTTTTCAGGGAAAGAACAGTCGATGGAGCTGAATTACTATTGAATAATATGTTGACTAATGAAAATAATTGGACTCTTCCCGAGCCAATTCCTGAACCAATTAAGCCAACTCCTGAGCCTACTCCTAAACCCACTCTGAAGAAGAGAGGTGTTTTATTTCTCAGTCTTGAAGATATGCAAGAGGCAAAGAAATCAATGAAAGAAAAAGGTATTAAAGCTGAAGATGTTAAGAATTTACCACCTATTGAAGAAATACATGGTCTTAATATACCGCCTGTTGAAGAACCACATTGTCTTGATAACCCGACACAGGTGGTAAAGGTAAATTCTCTCTATAAATATGATAAAGTTGAAATTCCCTCTACTAAATTTCATAGCCCATGCTTAGATGAATTTGATGACTTTATGGCTAGACAAGAAAGTTTTAATGCTTATGTTGGTAGAGAGTTAAAGAATAATGCTTTTGAGATAGGACGCTTGAGTGATTATATGGCTAGAGTTAAAGGTGAACTTAAACTCGTTAGCAAATATGCTTCTATGGTTGCTACTCAAGCTGAGCAAGTACTTAAAGCTCAAAATGATTTGCTTGATGAATTAAATAATAGATCTGATTTTGCTGTTAGAGTGGCTACTCGAACTGGTAGAATGACTCAGGAACCTTTGTATCCTGAAGGCCACCCTAAGAGAATCGAGCAAGATTCTCAGAGAAACAATTTAGAGGCACCTAGTTCTTATAAAAAGAAGAAAAAGAAAAATGATAGAACTTTGCATGCTTCTAGTGAACCTACTATAGACACACCTAAGAATCCCAATGATATTTCTATCTCTGATGCTGAAACACAATCAGGTGATGAACATGAACCTAGTGATAATGATAATGATAATGTTCATGTTGATGCTCAACCTAGCAAAAATAATGAAGTAGAGATTGAACCTGCTGTTGATCTTGATAACCCACAATCAAAGAATCAAGGTTATGATAAGAGAGATTTTGTTGCTAGGAAGCACGGTAGAGAAAGAGAACCATGGGTTCAGAAACCCATGCCCTTTCCTCCTAAACCATCCAAAACAAAGGATGAGGAGGATTTTGAGCGCTTTGCTGAAATGATTAGACCTATCTTCTTACGTATGTGCTTAACTGATATGCTTAAAGTAAATCCTTATGCTAAGTATATGAAGGATATCATTACAAATAAAAGAAAGATACCGGAAGCTGAAATTTCCACCATGCTTGCTAATTACACTTTTAAAGGTGGAATACCAAAGAAACTTGGTGATCCGGGAGTGCCAACTATACCATGCTATATTAAAAAAATTATGTTAGAACTGCTTTATGTGATCTTGGAGCCGGTGTTAGTGTTATGCCTCTCTCTTTATATCGTAGACTTGAATTGAATAAGTTGACACCTACTGAAATATCTTTGCAAATGGCTGATAAATCAATTGCTATACCTATCGGCATTTGTGAGGATGTGCCTGTTGTGGTTGCAAATGTCACTATCTTAACGGACTTTGTTATTCTTGATATTCCTGAGGATGATAGTATGTCGATTATCCTTGGTAGACCCTTTTTGAATACTGTAGGGGCTGTTATTGATTGCAACAAAGGCAATGTTTCATGTTAATGATAATGAGCATACGATACACTTTCCGAGGAAACAATCTCAAGTTCATAGCATCAATTCTATTGGAAAAAGTCCAACTATTATTATTGGAGGTTTTGAATTTCCTCTCTGTACTGTCAAGAAAAAGTATGATATTCTTATTGTTGGGGATTTTCATATCCCCGTTGAGGTAACTTAGTGTTATTCAAAATTTCTCTGGTTCCGTCTTATTCGGTATGAGTTTGTTAACAAGACTTGATCAACCTTCTTAGTGGATTCATTTTGATGATCATGAGATGGATGAAACTAGAAGGTACAACCTTCTGTACCCTCTTTTTACTTTCTGTTGTTTAGAATAAATAAAGCAAAAATAGTATTATTTGCCTGTTTTCTGAATTATCCATGCAATAAAAAAATTCCCGAAAATAAAAGTGCTCCAAATGCCCTGCAAATTTAGTATGATTTTTTATGGAATATTTGAGGATTTTAGGCACTGAATTCACTGAAGGAGGGGCAAGCACCAGGCCACGAGAGTGGAGGGCGCGCCCACCTTCCCTGGGCATGCCCCCTGTCTCGTGGGCCCCTGATGGCCCCCCTCCAATTATGCCAGCACCCACACACTCCATCTTCTTCCCAGAAAAATCCCCATCCAGCTCAAGCACGACTTTTAGCTCATTTTGCTGCGATTTTCGATCTCCTTGCTCAAAGCTCCATTCACAAAACTGCTTTGGGAGATTGTTGCTTGATATGTGACTCCTCCATTGGTCTAATTAGTTTTTGTTCTAGTGCTTTATTCATTGCAAATTTTTTCTGCATAGGTGACCATGTTCTTGAGCTTGCATGTTAAATTTATGAGGTCCCAAGCAATTCTAATGCATGATATAGGCTCTAGGCACTTGTAGGAGTAGTTGCTATAAATCTTGTTTAGTTTTATTCACTTTTATTTTGAAGTTACTAAAATTTCAGAAATTTTCAGAAAATGTTAAGGAGACTTTTCAGGGGCTCTTCTAGCCAAGGCTCTCAGGAAAAACAAGCTAAAGAGAAGGAAAAAGCCCAGTATAATCTTCCTCGCGTAGCGGAAGTACGGCCGTGTGAATGGCCATGCGATAATTTCCTGAAAGAAGCTGGAATTCATGAAGATTTTTATTCTTTGATCGAGAATGTAGACCTCACCGATTTCCTCCACGACCGGATCGATCAGTATCTCTTACTTACCAATACTTTCGTGCAAAATTTTTATTATTATCCTAAGAAGTCACCGCCTTCAGTATCATTTCATTTATATGATGAATTCAGAGAATGTCTTTACGTAATTTTTGCACGGTATGTAGGATACCCTTTGAGGGAGAATTAGAGGAACCCCATCGTAAAGATGTGGATGGCTTTGTTAACACTATCACTGTAGAGGATCCAAAGAAGGGTTCCGATGCGAAAATCTCTAGCATACACTTTCCGGTTTTACGCTACTTTGCCATATTTGCTAGTAGATGCTTGATTGGTCGTGGAAATAGTGGAAACTTTAGTGTTCCTGATATTATCATTCTTCAACATGCCTTGTTTGGAGATAATAGTTTTGGTATGGGTGCCGTCATTGCTAAACGGCTAAGCCTGAATCGTACAAAAGGCCCCATATTTGGAGGTATCTATGCTCCACGTCTTGCTAGACATTTTGAGATACCTATTAGGCACCATGAGAAAGAGGAGACAAAATTGCCTCCTTACATTTTAGATTACAAGAGCATGGTAGCACATGCGTTTATTGTTGACAACAAAGAGAAGATGCTCTTGTATAACCTTAGATTTCATAAGAAACACAATGAGACTATTATTTTTCATGCGCCTCTGTTATTTTATTTGATTGTAGATAATTTTCTTGTTACACCGGAAGTGGTGTACGCTCATCGAGGCCAAGCATCCACTCCAGAACATGAGCCTGAGCCGGAACCTGAACTAGACCCTTATCATGCATGATCTTACCACTGGGACCCAGAGATGGCCAGCCAGTGGTATCCTGATTACACCTCCCAGTACACCGGGGAGAGTAGCAGCGGTCCTTGGCATTATACCAACTTAGGCCAAAAGCCTAAGCTTGGGGGAGTACGTATTTCTCACCGACTTTACATTCATGTTCACACACTAGTCGTCGGTGCTCATACTCTTACATTGTATTATCCATGCTAGTTTCATTTCCTTTTTCTCGCTTTCTTCTTGTGTGTTTGATAAACCTTAAGAAAATAAAAAAAAATAGTTAGTTTAATTTCCATGCTTGTAGTAGAAATTAAAATGAAAACCCAAAAAGATTTCTCATTCTTCTTTTACTTGTTGGGGGCTTTCCGGTGTAAATAGTTTTATTTTCTTTTCTTTCCTTTGGGGGTCGAGAAGACCATATTGAAAATGTTTAGTGGAATGCATGATTGTTTATTTAACTTAGAGCCCATATTACTTTGTCTTCTCTCTTGAGTTGAATGCTTGCAGATTCCAGCTTAGTCCAATGCACGTACACTATTAATATTATACACATCATTCGGTCGTGCAAGTGAAAGGCAATAATGACGATATATGATGGACTAGTTGAGATGAGAAAAGCTGGTATGAACTCGACCTCTCTTGTTTTTGTAAATATGATGAGTTCATCGTTTCTGATTCAGCTTATTATGAAGTAACTATATTTACAATGACATTTAGAGATTATAGTTGCTTGTGCCATGCTTGATTAGCTATGAGTTATAATGGTTTACCTTGCGTGCCAACATGCAATTAAAATGATTATGATGTGGTATGATGAGATGGTATCCTCCTTTGAATGAATTGAATGACTCGACTTGGCACATGTTCACGCATGTAGTTGAAACAAATCAACATAGCCTTCATGATATTTATGCTCATGGTAGATTATATCCTACTCATGTTTGTACTCGGTGTGAATTAATTTTAATGCATGTTCATGACTGTTGTCACTCTCTCAGTTGGTCGCTTCCCAGTCTTTTGCTAGCCTTCACCTGTACTAAGCAGGAATACTGCTTGTGCATCCAAACTCCTTAAACCCCAAAGTTGTTCCATATGAGTCCACCATACCTTCCTATATGCGCTATTTACCTGCCGTTCCAAGTAAATTTCTATGTGCCAAACTCCAAACCTTCAAATGAAATTCTGTTTTGTATGCTTGGGAAGCTCATGTTTCAACTAGGGCTGCCTATATCTTCCATGTTAGGTGAGTTATTCTCAAGAGGAGTGGACTCCGCTCCTCATTCACGAGAAAGGGCCGGTAACTGGGATGCCCAGTCCCATGATCCAAAAAGATCAAAGCAAATCAAAATAATTAAACAAAACTCCCCCAGGGCTGTTGTTAGTTGGAGGCACTCGTTGTTTCGAGCAAGCCATGGATTGATGCTTGTTGGTGGTTGGGGGAGTATAAACCTTTACCATTCTGTTTGGGAACTGCCTATAATGCATGTAGTATGGAAGATACAACCATCTCATAGTTGTTGCGTTGACAGTGAAAGTATGCCGCTCAAAATGTTTTTCAATCTCTATTTTAAAATCAAGCTCTGGCACCTCTACAAATCCCTGCTTCCCCCTGCGAAGGGCCTATCTATTTACTTTTATGTTGAGTCATCACCCTTCTTATTAAAAAGCACCCGCTTGAGAGCACACTGTCATTCACATTCATTACTATTGGTTTATATTGGGTATGACTTGACTGGATCTCTTTTACCATGAATTACAATGTTTAGTCAGTCCTTGATCTTTAAAGGTGCTCTGCATTTATGTTTTGCGGTCTCAGAAAGGGCTAGCGAGATACCATTTTGTTATATCATGTTATGATTGTTCTGAGAAAGTGTTGTCATCCGAGTTTTATTATTATGGCTCGCAGCTGATTGTGCTATTGATATGAGTAATTATGAGACCTAAGTGTTATTCTGAGTATGGTTAGTTCATAATATTTGCTAAAACCTGAATGATGGCTTGGCATGTTTACAACAACAAGAGCAAACAGAGTTTGTAAAAGTTTTTTTTATCACTTTCAGTTTATTAACTGAATTGCTTGAGGACAAGCAAAGGTTTAAGCTTGGGGGCGTTGATACGTCTCCAACGCATCTACTTCTCCAAACACTTTTGCCCTTGTTTTGGACTCTAACTTGCATGATTTGAATGAAACTAACCCGGACTGATGCTGTTTTCAGCAGAACTGCCATGATGTTGTTTTATGTGTAGAAAACAAAAGTTCTCGGAATGTCCTGAAAATCCACGGAGGCACTTTTTGGAAAATATAAAAAATACTGGCGAAAGAATCAAGACCAGGGGCCCCACACCCTGTCCACGAGGGTGGGGGCGTGCCCACCCCCCTGGGCGCGCCCCCTGTCTCGTGGCCCCCCTGAGGCTCCGCCGACCTCAACTCCAACTCCATATATTCCGTCTCGCAGAGAAAAAAATCTGAGAGAAAGTTTCATCGCGTTTTACGATACAGAGCCGCCGCCAAGCCCTAATCTCTCTCGGGAGGGCTGATCTGGAGTCCGTTCGGGGCTCCGGAGAGGGGGATTCGTCGCCACCGTCATCATCAACCATCCTCCATCACCAATTTCATGATGCTCACCGCCGTGCGTGAGTAATTCCATCGTAGGCTTGCTATGATGGGTTGGATGAGATTTACCATGTAATCAAGTTAGTTTTGTTAGGGTTTGATCCCTAGTATCCATTATGTTCTGAGATTGATGTTTCTATGACTTTGCTATGCTTAATGCTTGTCACTAGGGCCCGAGTGCCATGATTTCAAATCTGAACCTATTATGTTTTCATGAATATATGTGTGTTCTTGATCCTATCTTGCAAGTCTATAGTCACCTATTATGTGTTATGATCCGACAACCCCGAAGTGACAATAATCGGGATACTTCTCGGTGATGACCGTAGTTTGAGGAGTTCATGTATTCATTATGTGCTAATGCTTTGTTCCGGTTCTCTATTAAAAGGAGGCCTTAATATCCCTTAGTTTTTGCTAGGACCCCGCTACCACCGGAGGGTAGGACAAAAGATGCCATGCAAGTTCTTTTTCATAAGAACGTATGACTATTTATGGAATACATGCCTACATTACATTGATGAGCTGGAGCTAGTTCTGTGTCACCCTATGTTATAGCTATTACATGAGGAATCGCATCCAACATAATTATCCATCACTAATCCTGTGCCTACGAGCTTTTCACATCGTGTGCTTCGCTTATTTACTTTTCCGTTGCTACTGTTACAATCACTACAAAACCCAAAAATATTACTTTTGCTACCATTACCTTTATTATCATATTACTTTGCTACTAAATACTTTGCTGCAGATACTAAGTTATCCAGGTGTGGTTGAATTGACAACTCAACTGCTAATACTCAAGAATATTCTTTGGCTCCCCTTGTGTCGAATCAATAAATTTGGGTTGAGTACTTTACCCTCAAAAGCTATTGCGATCCCCTACACTTGTGGGTTATCACCCATCAAGCCCGCGCACGCCGACTCCACCGACGCCGGAGGCCGACCTCGCTGCCTGATGCGTGCTTCCGTCCTTTTTGTTTTTTGTGCGCCGAACTTTTCATCCGATTGCCGATCTACTGGCCGCTTGATCACCGGATTGTGGCGTCTATTTTGTGCGCGGGAAAGACTACGTTCGAATTTGCCATGGCTGGGGGGCGGCGTCTGGGGGCGTGACTGGGAGCTAGGCCACCCCCAGGGGCCAATCTAGCGCCGGTTTGCCCCCAGGCTGCTCATTTTTGGTGCCTTGGGGGGCTGAATGGCTGGAGATGCTCTGACATCCTCCATTGTTTGGGTAGGCCACCGCCTGCGGCGAAGAGGCTGAAGGAGGAGACGGTGGTCCCGCTCGAGGCGAGCTCGTCTGTTGTGGCTGCGCCTTCGCCTGCGGGAAGGGGAGGCAGTGGAGCTCACACCTCCCCTGCCCGATCGTCCTCGCGAGGCCTGGAGGGACGCTCTGGCGGGGGGCTAGCCCCCATGGCCCCGCTGACTCTGGAGGCACCGGTGCTTGACGCTGTCGCCGAGGTTGCCAAAGCTCAGGAGGTCCCAGCCTCCCAGGACGTGATTACGCTACCGTCTTCTCCTCCTACTCCATCGATTCCCGTCTCCTCTGCCTCCTCCGCCGCCTTGGACCGTGCTGCTGATGAGCTGAGTCGACTACGAGAAGATCTCAAGGGCGCCAATCCCCGCCTGGTGGCCGGGCGCCTGGAGCTGGTCTCCGGCTGGGTTCGCTCTGACGCCTCCATCCGAGCGGCGCTGAGCCTGGCTGTGAGAGCTTTCGAGGAGGAGAAGCAAGTCACCTACCAGGCCATAGCCGCTTGCGACGCGGCATTCAAGGATGCTTCAACTATCTGGGGCCGCTGCAAGGCCTGTGTGATGAGCTCGCCAAGGAGGTCCGCGACCGTCAGGCGAAGGAGGAAGAGATGAAGGCTCGGGAGGCCGCCGTCAGGGACCGCGACATCGAACTGTCCGCCGATCGCGGCCGACTAAAGACGCTGGACGCCAAGGCGAAGGTCTTGGCCAAGGATCGTGCGGCCTTCACGGACTATGAGGTGAGATCTCGCACGGCGTGGAAGTCGCTTTATGATGATGGTCTGGAGAAGCCGATGGCCGAAGCCATGGAAGGCCCCGCCAAGCTGCTTCCCTTCTCGGTCGAGGCGCTTGAAGAGGTCGTGACCGGCATCGGCCCCATGGCCGAGGTTGAAGCTCGCGTCCTTTCCTCCACAATGCTGATGCGGATCCTCAGCCACGTCTACCTTCGCAACCCCGACGCCAACCTTGACGACCTGCTGGAGCCTATGGACGCCGAGCGCTCCGCTGCTGCTGTTGAGGCTGTGAAGGGCCGAGCGGAGGCCTTGCTGGAGAAGTTCCGCGCCTTCGCCACCGCGCCCAAGGCAGGTGCTGCCGGTTCCACGGCCTCGGGAGGTGGAGCTGACAAGCGCAAGTCCACCACGGAGGCGGGGCTCCCGGCGAACGACGGCGCTGCTCAAGGGTGATCTCCTCGTGGCTTCTTTCCTGTTTTAACTCCTGCAACATGCACCATGCCTCGTGGAGGCGTTTAAACTTGTGTTTGGTATCATGAGGACAATTTATGGTCTGTAATATTTGCTTCTGAATTTGCGGTTTCCTTCCTATTTGCTTTGTGTTCTACGTCGGCAGGGCCCGGCCCCGCGCATACCTCAGCCGCTGTTAGCCCCGACCAGATCACCAAGACGGGACCAAGGAGTGAGGGGCTACGTGGCAAGTTAGGCTCCTGAGTCGCGATGCTCAGGAGTCCCCCTTGACACGCAAACAGCAAATAGGGAGGGGTGTAGGAGTAGATCTGTCGTTCTACGTCGGCAGGGCCCGGCCCCACGCATACCTCAACCGTCGTTAGCCTTTCGGAACTAAGGAGTGAGGGACTACGTGACCAGTTAGGCTCCTGAGTCGCGATGCTCAGGAGTCCCCCTTGACGCTCAAACGGTCTTCATACCTTGCCTCCGCTCGGGGAGGGGCACACGACGACCAGGTCCGAGGGACCTAGCTGGGTGGCCTGCGCTCGGGCGTGACCCGGGCGCAGCCCCCGTGTCCAGCCCCCTCACGTGGCGCTTGATGAAGTCATGTACCTAGGGTAGGGTTACGGACCTGTCCAAGGTACCCTCCCCAAGGGCATCTCTTAGAAGAAACCGTCTTCCAGTCGACCAAGAGGGATTCCACTCGACCGGCTAGAAGACACTCGACGAACCTGAAGACACTCGACCATGAAGACTCACTCGACCATCAGGAGTTCAAGATCTACTCTGTATCCAAATGGTCTGTAATTAAGTAGTCTTTATGGCCATGATGACACTTTATGTAAGGCGTTACCAGTAACGTCTGGCCTTAATGTACTTTAACCCTCCGCTATGTGGGCTGGCTGGGGTCCTGGCGTCCTCTATATAAGCCACCCCCCTCCACTGGTAGAAGGGTTCGCACCCCTGTACCTTTCACACACGTAATCCAGTCGACCGCCTCCGGGCTCCGAGACGTAAGGCTGTTACTTCTTCCGAGAAGGGCCTGAACTCATAAAACACTCGTGTGTACAACTGCTCCATAGCTAGGATCTTGCATCTCCATACCTACCCCCATTCTACTGTCAGACTTAGAACCACGACAGCGCTCCTGAAGGGAGGCATTGCAATGAGGCCAGACACTAAGCTCTGGGCTCCCTAAGGTTGATACGGCCGTGGGCTGCCCTCAGTTGTTTATCACCAGCGCGGAGCATAACACTTCCGTATGTGTACGGGCATAGCCGCTCCTCGTCAGTGTCATCAGCCAGCACGGAGCATGGTGCTTCCACTGGTACGTGGGAGGGGGCCCCCCTCCGGGAGGAGCCCCCGGGGCGTCTACAGCCCCACCCTGACATGTGGCCGGCACGGTAGGGCTAGACGAGGTGTATCTGGGTACTCGTCAGCCAGCGCGGGACTCACGAGGCCCTACCTCAAGGCGGGTTGCGCTTGATCTTGAGCCTTGGGCGGTTGAGTGTTCCTGCAAGGTGGTTAGATGCAAACGCTCTATGTCCTCAGGTCCCGGCCTCGAGCTAGCCCAGTCGCCGCTGGTATGCCAGGTCGTGATGCCGTGGGCAAGGCCTGTGGGTGAGGGCTAGAGAGCCAGTAAGAGCCCCTGAGTCGCGATGCTCAGGCGCCCTCCCTTTTAACGTGCAAGCGGTTTGCATGAGGGAGAAAAAGGGGCCGCGATGGACGAGAGATGATAATCATAGGCAAATTGAGCATGATGAGCAAATCAGCTTGGATAGATGCAGGAAAGATACATGCCACTGGGTCAGGCCCGAGCGGCTTGGGAATGATGCAGCCCGAGGGGCGCCCCCAGCAAAGTAAGCTAAAGACATAAGCAAAACGGATACATGCCGCAGGGACAGACCCACGCGACCTGGGAATAATGCAACCCTGAGGATGCTCCCAGCTGAAATGAAACTCGAAAGATGTCACCTGATATCATTGCAGAGCGGGTGTTGGAGTAGCTGACGATGCGCAGTGAAGAAGCCAATCCTCACGAGCCCTCGGAGCCCTGAGCCTCGGGAGGCTCTAGGGGTCCAGGCGGCTCCTCTAGGTCCATCTCCATCTCCGCCAGGAATGCGCGGTGCCTGACCTCCTGAGCTTCCAAAATGCTCCTCATCAGGCGCTGGTGAGCAGCAGCCGCATTCGGCAGGCCGAAAGGCATGCAAACGTAGTTGTGCGGTGGACCCTCGCAACGTCCCATGTGCGAAGGCTAGAAATGCTCCTGAGATGCGACTCGGTTGAGCCCTGGGTAGTCGTTGCAGATGCGCAACCCTTCATCCTTGCCTAGATGGGGGCTATGCCGGGTAGGCAGCGATTGCCGCGCATGACTCTCGATTCCTGCAGCTCCTGAATGGTCTTGGTGATGAACTCCTAAGGGTTGGGCCCTCCTTGCCTCATGCCTTCCTGAGGGAAACGTGCCGCGATGCACGCCTCCAAGTTGTGCCCGAGCGCCTACCTCATGATCTTGGCAAAGTCTGAGGCCCTCTAGGAGAGAGCCCCCGAGCCTTGCCCGAGGAGGGCACTGGGCGCGCCTTCCTATGCGATGGAGGGAGGCGCCCCTTGGACGGGCGCAGATCCTGGCGCGGTGCCTCCGAAGATGCCTGTATCCTAAGGCCTTGAGCTGGGTGATGTCTTCTTCTTCTTAGGAACTGCCTCGAGAGGGTTCCTGCTCTTGTTGTGTGGGTCCTCGACTGATGCAGCTTGGAAGGCACGCTCGAGAGAGCATACCGCATCCTTCTCCTCGCAGGGGACTATGATGACTCCGCCACTTCCCGGCATCTTGAGGACATTGTAACCATGGTGAGTCACTACCATGAACTTGGCCAGGGATGGATACCCGAGGATGGCACTGTATGGCAGGCGGATGTGAGCAACGTCGAAGTCGATGAGCTCGGTACGGTAGTTATTGCGCTGTCCAAAGGTGACAGGGAGGCGAACCTGCCCTATCGGAGTGGTGGAGCCGTCAGTGACTCCTGAGAAAGGCTTGGTTGGCTGAAGCTGATCATATGGCACTTGGAGATTGTTGAACGTCTCGACGGACAGGATGTTGAGCCCTACGCTGCCATCAATGAGGGTCCTGGTAACTTGCACATTGCTGATGACTGGGGAACAAAACATTGGGAGGACACCGGCTGTAGCCGCACACTTGAGCTGATCCGCTGAGCTAAACATGATGGCGCACGTGGACCACCTGAGAGGGCACGTGGCCTCGAGCTTGGGGAGGACTGCATTCACCTCGCGACCAAACTGCTTGAAGATGCGCTGAGAGGCTGGGGCCTGGGCACCGCCCAAGATGCAAGTGATAGCATGTGGATCCTGGAAGCCCCCAGCCCCCTCATCCTGATGATGGTCATCATTCCTTCTTGGTGGTGGTGGTAGAGGAGGAAGGCCTATGTTGCCCTGCGGGCGATCCTCGCGAGGCTGATCCCTCCAAGCCCCCTCCCGACGCTGGTCCTGCCAGCGGTCCTCGCGAGGTCGGTCACGCCACCCTTGGCGAGGGCCACGGTCGTCCCATCGTCCTCCACCTCTTCCTCCTCCTCGGCCGTAGCCCCGATCATTGCGCTCGGGGCGTCGACCGATACGTCCTTCTCGCACGGCCCTGAGCTCTTGGCATTCGTTGGTGTTGTGGGTGCGGAGGTCGTGGTACACGCAGTACCGGATGCCCTTGGACGACTCTGGCTGGTCCCTGCCGTGCTTCATGTCTGGCTCTGCTGCGAGCACGGCTGCTCCTTTGCGCTTCACATCCTTGGCCTTGGCTTTCTTCTCTTCTGGGTCAGCAGCTGGGAGCTCGAGAAGGGAGAGGCGCCCCTCCTCAGCCCTTGCGCACTTGGTCGCCAGGTTGAATAGCTCCAGAGATGTGCATAGATCCTCGTGGATAGCTAGCTCCTCCTTCATCTTGACGTCGCGGATGCCATCAGAGAACGCTAAGATGATGGCCTCCTCAGTCACCTTGGGAATCTTGAGGCGAGCGTTGTTGAAGCACTGGATGTACTTCTGCAGGGTCTCTCCAGGTTGCTTCTTGATGCGGTGCAGGTCACCCACGACTGGAGGACGGTCGCGAGTGCCCTGGAAGTTGGTGATGAAGCGGGTGCGCATCTCGTCCCAAGAGGAGATCGTGCCAGGAGGCAGGTTCAGGAGCCAGGTGCGGGCACCATCTTTGAGCTCCATGGGAAACCAATTCGCCATGACCTTATCGTCTCCATTGGCCGCTTTGATGCCCAGCTCGTAGAGCTGCAGGAACTCCGCGGGGTCGACAGTGCCGTCGTAGCGAGGAGGCAGATCCATCTTGAACTTGCCCGGTCAGGCAACACTGCGCAGCTCGGTGGTGAAGGCGCGGCAGCCTGCGGTGGCCACCGGAGACCTTTGCAGACACGGGGCTTGCTCCTGGGGATTCCCGCGCGCCGCCGCCAGAGGCAGCGCGGGGTCTTGACGTCCTGGCGCAGGGATGCAGTCATGACGTGCTGGAGCAGGGAGCACGCGAGCACCTTCTTGGGGACGAAGGATTTCTTGGCAGCTCCTTTCTTGTCGCGCGGGCGCTGGACGCGGTGGGTCTCGTCTAGGGGCCACGTGCCTCGGAGCCAGGGCGCCTTCTTCGGAGGAGGTGGCGGAGGCACCTCCTGAGCTGCATCACCCACGCAGGACGGAGGGCGAGGCAGCGAGAGGGACGGCGCAGGAAAGCCCCCTGCAGCGCTGACGAGCTCGGTGATGCGAGCGAGCCACTCCTCATAGAGGTCGTTGACGGGACGGTAGTGCAGGAGTTCGCGTGCCAGGAGCAACACGGCATGCACGTCCGTGGGAGCGCGACGGGCGTGAGACGATGAACCAGCTGGAGTCAGCGATGGAGTGGCGGTGCGGCCTTCCTGTCGCACCGAGGGATGCAACAATGACGCCTGCTGCTTGTTCCCCGCCGGGCCGGTGGCAGCGTGGGCGACAAGTGAGAATGACAGGGAGGCCCACCGATGGGAGCCGTCTGGGCGATGTGGGTGGCTAGAGCAGCCCGACGCTTGGCACGAGCTCAGCGAGCGTCAGCCATGGATGCGACGAACGACCGAACGCGGAACAGCGGAAGAAAGATTCTGGCACACCCCTACCTCGCGCGCCAAATGTCGGATATCGGGTTCCGGCAAAACCCTTAAGGTTCGAACTCTGGGGTGCGCGCGAAGATCTTCCCTCTACCGATCCACGTCCCAATGCCTCGCTGAGAATCTAAGCTGAACGATGAACAACACAAGCGACACAAGGTTGGTACTGGTTTGGGCCATCGTTGTGGTGTAATACCCTAATCTAGTGTGTGGTGTGGTGGATTGCCTCAGGGGCTGGTGATGAACAGTACAGGTGAAGAACAGCCTCGCGAGAGGTGTTCTTGAGCTGGTGCGGTGTTCTACTTGGGATGGATCTTCCCGCTTCCAGATGAGATGAGAAATCGATGCCCTCTACTGTGGTGGCTATCTCTATATATAGAGGCCCTGGTCCTCTTCCCAAATATTGAGTGGGAAGGGCGCCAACAACGACCATTTTGAAGGGGAACATCTGGTACAAATTATCCTGACTAAAATTGGTCTTCGGCTGCCAAAGGCACTGGTGATGACACCGTCTTGGGCTCCATGGTGACCTCCATCCTGCCGCTTTGTTGGTCTTGGTGTCGTTGCACTGAAATGGTAACCTTTGCCTGATGCCTCGGTACTCCGCGCCTGCGCTTGCCCCCTTTGCACCAAAGAGGAAACAAGGACATTGTGCAGCCCGGTGCCCGCCTGGCGCCCGCCTGGTCTCGATCGTCATGGCTTGCGTCATGAGCACCTCGCGAGGTACCCCTGCCTTGATCTCTCCGCCTCCTCATGAGCCTATCTGGTGAGGTCGTTCCTGAGGAAACCTTGCATCGTCCGCTCCGCGAGGCTTGGCCCCTCGCGAGGGTCTTGAGCTTGAGTTGATGAAGATGGGTCGTACTGGCCACCACTTGAGCCACGCCGCAGGCCGCAGGCAGGCAAGTTTGGGGACCCTCGTTCCTAGAACGCTGACACATCCATCTTCAAGTGCATTGCATTCATCTTCATCTTGTGATCATCGATGACATCGACAACATACAACTCCAATGTCATCTTCTCTTCTTCAATTCTTTTAATTTTTTCTTTCAAATTCTCATTTTCTTTTTCAACTAAATTTAACTTCTCGACAAGAGGGTCGGTTTCAAATTCCAGTTCACATACCTCCTAGATTAAAATATCTCAATGTCAACTTGATGGCCATAATTGTCATAAATGCGAAATGCAACAAGTAGTTATGAAAGAGAATTTACCACATCCGAATCATAAAGCGGGCGAGGGCCGACGGGGGCGGACATCAAGACCATGGCACTATGTATAAGAAACAATCATACAAAGTAAGAAAATTATACATACCAACAATATAAATCATACAAAGTACAACATAAAAATTTGAATACCTAATAATCACTATCGGTAATGACGTGCTCATCGTCATCATTAATAAATGCATCATCATCATCACTATCGGTAATGACGTGCTCATCATCGTCATTAATAAATGCATCATCATGTGGAAGGCCACCTTTACGTAATCGTTCAAGCATTGCCAGGCCATCTGTAGCAGTAACTTCTTCTTCTTCCGGCTCTTCTTGTTCCGGCTCAGGGTCGGATTCACTATCGTTGTCTACTTCAATGTTCTGGGGTGGAGTAGAGAATTTCTTGAAACATTTTTTGGCAAGACGTGTTTCTTGGAAGAATTCTTCTTCGTCATATGTGTCTTGGTTAATGTGACGTTCATAATCCTCTTCATTGGGGGAAGGTGGTCTAACACGTGGCGGCACTTCATAAACGACATCCCAACCACTGAGATTTGGATCACTTTGACAGGCCCACGGTAGATAGAAAACTTGGGTTGCCTGTTGAGCCGTAATATAGACATCGGGAACATTCAAATGGGTGCTTTGTTTGATTTTGACTAGCCCTATATGTTCATGAGTCCTTTTAGTCTCCCTGGGCTGGAACCAATAACATCTGAAGACTACGACGTTTGGTGGGTTTTCACCATAGAATTGAAGTTCATAAATTGCTTCAACTCTTCCATAATACTCGACACATCCTTCGCCGATAGCACAGACACAACTATTTGTAGACTTTCGGTTGGCCACAGATAGCTCTTTGCCATAGGTACGAAAGCGATACCCATTGATGTCGTAATTGTCAGATGAATGGACCTTATAGTCAAAACCATTAGCTACTTGTCTCAATTCGGCATCCATAATCTCTGAATTAGCCTACAAGTTTAATACGAAAGGATTATTGCATTAGTCACAAATTAGGCAAAGAAATGAAAGGGTCTAATGGAAATTACCATTTTTTGAACCAAGAGATGAAACCGAGATATTCGCCTCCTTGCTTTCTAGAAGCTCATACTCTTCGACGGAATCCTTTTGGATCACCACTGCATACGAGAATATGGTGAAGTATCGAGTGCATCAAATATCCAGGAATAAGAGTAGTTCAAAGAAATTAGAAGTTGCGAAACAATGTAACGAGATCTTACTCGATGTACGGTCGCACTTCTGTTAGGTTGTTAAAGAGATACAACGAAATGGTCCACCATTCTTCAACATCCAACGATACTGGTTTCCAAGCACTAGATGGTGCGAGATTCCCTTTGAATAGGCTGAGGTTGGATTGACCCTTTTTTAGGCTCGTCAGGATTGTATCGAGGCTTCGGATTATCCAAATGACAATTTTTGGCTTCGTACTGTGCTGTCATGAAGTTTGACGCCTCCTCAGTGATGAATGCCTCGGCCATCGATGCTTCTATTCTACGTTTATTTTTACATTTTGCTCAAAGCATCTTCTGCATCCTCTCAGTTGAGTAGCACCAACGATTTTGCACGCCCCCCCCCAATCGTGCCTCGGTCGGGAGATGCAAAATCAAGTGTTGCATTGGATTAAAGAAGCTTGGCGAAAAGATCATATCTAACTTGCAGATCAACTCCGATGCCAACTATTCCATTTCTTCTAGGAGGCCAGGCGATAGTTCTTTCGCACAAAGAACACAGAAGAAATAGCTCATCTCTGCCAGTACTAGCCATTCATCCTCATGGATGAAGCCACGCAACATCACCGGCGTTATCCGCTCAACCCATATGTGCCAATCATGACTTTTTAGACCAAATATTTTCAATTTATCAAGACTCGCTCCCCTCTTTAGATTTGCTGCATACCCATCGGGGAACATCAACTGCATTTTCACCCACAAAATAATTTCCTTCATAGCTGGCCTTCCAAGATCAAACCATGCCTTTGGCTTCTTCCAGTTCCGCTTTCCTTTAGGTTCTTGCATGCTTTGTAACGGTCTATCACAGAGCTCCTCTTGATTATCTCTAGCCTTAGTATTATCCTTTGATCTCCCCTCTATGCCGAACAATGTACCAAAAATGGCTTCGGCGATATTCTTTTCAGTGTGCATCACGTTGATGTTGTGTGGGCAAAGGAGGTCTTTGAAGTAAGGCAGATCCCAGAAGCATGTCTTGTGAGTCCAGGTGTGTTCCTTATTATACCCCTTGAAATACCCTGGATGCTCTAGATCTGTCTCGAGAGCGTTTAACTGATCTAGGATCTATTGGCCTGTCAACGCAGGTGGTGCAGAGTGTTTGACAACTCTACCTTTCATGAATTTCTTCTTGTCTTTCCTGAACTTATGGCGAGGATCTAGAAACTGTTTATGCAAGTCGAAGCAACTATACTTGTGCCCCGCCATCAGCCAACGAAACTCAAGAGCTCCCTTGCATGTGGGGCATGGGAACCTTCCATGCACACACCAGCCAATGAATAGCGCATACGCCGGCAAGTCATGCGTCGAGTACATGTACCAGACACACATTATGAAGTTCTCTTTGCTAAAGGCGTCGTATGTCTTGAACCCATTATCCCAAGCTTCTTGCAATTCGTCCTTAAGCGGTTGCATGTACACATTCATATTCTTCCCCGGATAGTTGTGCCCTGGAATTATCAACGTCAGGAAAATGTTCTTTCTTTGCATAATCTGCCCGGGGGGAGATTGAGTGGAATGACAAACACGGGCCAATAGTTGTATGGGGCTGCCATCTGACCAAACACACTGAACCCATCTGTGCTGACGGCGACTCGAGGATGCCTTGGACCAGCCTTTTTTCCTTATGTAATGCATCGAAGCGCTTCCACGCTTCACCATCTGATGTGTGCACCATCATCACATTCCCATCTGCATCTAGTTCAGTTCTTTTGCCCGTTTTGTGCCATGTCATCTGTCTAGCCATCTCTTCGACCATGAAAAGATGTTGAAGTCTTGGTACGATTGGCATATACCGAAGAACATTAACAGGAATTTTGGTCCGCGTTTTCTCACCCATACCATTGTCTACCACAACATACCTGGAAGAATTGCAAATGGGACAATAGTTCAAGTCCTCATACTGAAGCCTAAATAAGACACATCCTTTCTCACAGGCATGTATCTTCTCATAGGGCATCTTAAGAGCACGGAGGATTTTGTCTGACTGGAACAGGTTTGGAGGTAGCACATGGCCTTTGGGTAGAAACCGTCTGAGTACTGTCATCATCGCGTCGTAGCATTCTCTGCCCAAGTTGAATTGAGCCTTCAAAACCATTATTTGTGAGATGGCATCTAGCTGACAAAGCTCAGTGTGCTCGTGGAGAGGACGGTTTGAGGACTCCAACATTTCAGTGAAGGCCTTTGCAGATTCCTCCATCTCCTTGTCCGAGTCGCGAGCATCGTCAAAGTCTTGCACCATGTCTGCGGTCCCGGTACCATGCTCGTCGCTGCGACGACGAACCACCTCGGCTCTGGCACGTTGGGCAGACTCACCATGTAATGTCCAGACCGTGTAACCAGGCATAAAACCAAACTTCTGCAGGTGTTTACTCATTTGAAGCTCGTCCATATGATTATAGTTTTCGTACCGGACACAGGGGCACCAGCTTAATTTCTGGCCATTTGCAAATGCGGCTTTAACAAACCCCTTAGTTTTTGTTAACCGTTCCTCGGTCCAAACATACTGACTACACTAACCGGTGTACATCCACGCACGATCACTCATATTGACTTCCTACTGGATACACAAGAAATATATACATAATTAAGCAAACCATATCCATAAGTTAATGGAGTTTGTCAGTTTTATTACGTCCATGCAACCTACACGCTAATAGGTAAGGATAGGTCCTAATCCCACCCGAGTATGTGTAGATCGGGTTCGTTTTCCCATGCTCTGCTCCGGATCCGACGCAAAATTTTGGCAGCACATCCCCGTCGTTCTCCTGATACATGTCTCAACAATAAGCAGAGAGGATGTGTACCCGGAGAACAACGGGGAGGCACTGACGAAATTCTGCATCGGATCCGGAGCTGAGCATATGGGAAAATTAACCCAATCTACACATACTCGGGCTGTCCATGGATAACGTTGGACAATTCGAAAGAATCACGATTATAAATATGCAAATGCATGCATATTTATAAATGTAACCCTTTCGAACAGGAGACGCATACCGGTTACGCATACTGATGATTGACACATATAGCTAGCAAGTTTCATTGGCACAAAGACCGGAATAGAGCAAATGAAGGGGAAGGAGGAGATGTCATTTGTGCTCACCAACGAACGCAGGGGCGGAGCTCGTCGAACACTAGACACTCACAGCGATGAAATAACTGCATATTTAAATCGAAAGATGAGTAACACAACAAGTATTCGACACCGATGGCCACATGTACCTCGCACTGACGTTACTTGCTATTTACGGTACCATCGACACCGAGGAACCCTCTAACCCTCTCGTCCCCGGGTAAAATAAATAGCAACTACCATCGGTGCAAGGTACATGAGGCGGTCGGCGTTGAACACTAGATCCACATCCCACAAGTGAAGCCGGCGCCCGGCGTCCCTCAACAATAGTTCTGGTGGCCGATGACGGTCGAACACCTTGGCGAATTTGCCTGGCAGCCTCTGCGATGAGGATTAAAGCCAAGTTTTGAAATTTCAAACAACCAAACCGACTTGAGTTAGTTTGGGTGTTTCAAGTTTCAACACTTAGTTTTCAATCGTCATCTCTGAGGCTGCTAGACAAATTCGCAATGGTGTTTGATCGCCATCGACACCGAGAACTATTGCTGCTGGACGCAGGACCCCTGTGTCACTTGTGGGACGTGGATATAGTATTCGACACCGTCGGCCACATGTACCTCGCACTGACGATACTTGCTATTTAGGGTACCATCGACACCGATGAACCCCCTAATTCGCAATGGTGTTCGGCCGCCATCGACACCGAGAATAGTTGCTTTGGGACGCCGGACGTCGGCGTCACTTGTGGGACGTGGATGTAGTGTCTGGGTGTACGGGGTGTGGGTCGGGGTGTCTTTTTCTTCTTCTTCTTCTTCTTCTTTCTCTTTTTTCCTCAGGTATGGCGACGCACGGTCGACGGGTCAGCACTCGGACCGGGGGTTCTCGGCATGGGCGTCGGCACCGGCGGGACACACTGGCTTCACCACCTATCCCCTCGGCAACCCTCTTCCTTTTTCTCTTTTTTCTCTTCTTCTACTTCGTCTTTTTTTCAATTTTTTCTTCTTCTAATTATCTAAACCTAAATCTGGCAGTAACCTAATCCTACCACTATAACCTAATTAAACCTAAACACAAAAAACAATAAAAAAATTCACCTTGCCTCGGCGGTGGTGGAGGAGGCGGCGGGCGTCGGGGCGGCGGGGGCGGGGCGCCGCCGGGGCGGCAAGCCAGGGCAGGGGATGGTGCGGGGCGGGGCGGCGAGCCGGGGCGGGCCAGGCCCCACGGCGGGGTGGTGCGGCAAGCTGGGGCGGGGCGGGGGGTGCGGCGGCGAGCCGGGGCGGGACGGCGTAGCGATTGGGCGGCGGGGTGGTGGGGCGATGGGGCAGGGCGGCGTGGCGGCGGGGCGGTGGGGCGATGGGACGGGGCGGCGGGGCGAGGTGGTGGGGTGGAGCGGCGGTCGAGGGCGGTAGCGCGGGTGGTGAATGAGGAGGAGATCGAGAGAGAGAAGGGCATGGGGCACGGGCGCGACCCGACCCTTTTTTAGTAGGTCACAGTTCTTTGCCGTCTGCTAGCAGACGACAAAGAGGGTATTTAGTGGGGTTGGGTCGGGGGAAACGGACGACCTAACAACCATTTTCTTTGCCGACTGCTGGCGGATGGCAAAAAAGTTTTGCCGTCAGCCAGCGGACGGCAAAGAAAATGGCCGTTAGGGCACCCACGTAAGCCCGCCACCATCCTCTTTGCGTCCGCTAGCGGACTGCAAAGATATGCTGATGGCAAAGCCTTCCGTTGCCGTCTGCTGCCTCTTTGTCGTCCGTTTTCTTGTGGCTGACGGCAAAGACCCTTTTTGCTGTCAGCTAGCGGACGACAAAGAGTTGGCAGACGGCAAATAAGCTAATTTAGTAGTGAATGTGCCATTCTTCTTAGTGACTCATTATCTGATGATGAAAATGAAAAATGAAGACATAGATCTGATCTGATATTGTTAGAACCCCACAGTCGGTGCTAGTTGTTGAGGAATTTTTCATTGGGTCCTAACAACACCACTAGAACGAGTACGCGGATTCGTAGTCATGGGAACGTTACCCAGGTTTAAGTGGATCTAGAACACAAAGAAAAGGGCTTACATGATCTAGCTGGTTTGGGCCCCCAACGTGGGTAAAAGCCCTACCTCCCACCTTGGTCTTTTTTTTATGTATATGGGGAGTATAAAAATTGTTGACGTTTAAGAATCAACTTTTGACTAGGGGGTATCCACCGGTGCAGCGACGTCTTATACAAACGGTTTCACCCTTTTTTCGTGATAGAGTTTTAAACTGTCGCCTTGCCTGTGTGTGCGATGGGGTCCATCCCACACGACCCAGAAAATGTCTGCGATAGCTCCTCCGGTCACACACGCTTAATGCGTATGCTCATGTGCGATCAGGGGAGCTAACACAGACGATTTCGTCGGACAAGCCGTGTGAGATCATCTTTCCATCCCACACAGTAATAATGGAACAAACGTTTGTGTTGGTAGACTACATCACACACAGCTTTCTGTATAACCTCGTCTGTGATAGATGGAGCAATCACACATGCTCTGTCTGTTAGAATTATGCTCTATAGTTGATAATATTGTATTATTATATTTTTCATATTCATAATTAAGTGTTTATATTTCATGCTATAACTGCTATGATTTTGGAATATGTGATTCAGTGAAAAACTCATATACACGTGTGAAATGATAAACGGATAAAATAAAGGTTCTCCCTCTTGCCTCTAAAACTAGCTCAAGTGTTGTTGGTGATCACGTTTTCTAGATCTTAGGATATCGTTAAGTGTAACGATAGTCCTAAAGCAATATTGAGATTATGACATTAAAAGAACGATCATATTGAGATTATGACACGCTTAACGCATATACTTATAGTGGTTGATGGTAGTATAAGATGAGACACAAAAAAACAGCAAAGGTAACATTCATTATATAGGTCTGAGACCGTGTTTTCAGGCCCTTACATCTAACGAGAGTTAGGTTTAAAGTTGTTGAATGTCATTTTTTTCATAACTTATCTCCATATAAATAGAGATCATTGATGGTGCTTTCAAAAATTCTGAACATTTTGGTTGATCACAAACTATATAAAATAGATATGTGTGAACACCATGTATTTTGGAACCAATGTTGCAACTTGCAAATTATACTTTATCTCCCTAATAGAATTTACAAAGGTATGCGTCAATGTTTGATTCTGCAATGTCAGATGCCAAGAAAGCACTCATACATCTTCAAGGCAATATTATTTTCAATAAAGCTAGCCATGAAGGCTTTCCCGTCAAAAAAAAAATTTACTCACCCTGCCACCCGTAAGTGAAAAAAAAACTTTTCGTTAATTGTTTCTCCGAATTTTCCATCTGCCGTCAAAACTGCTCCTAAAATTGAAGTAAATTACCAACCTCAAGCATCCGTAAAAGTGAAAAACGACCGTTCCTCTGAATCATTCATACGTCATAGGGCCCTCCAGTTTTCATCCATCGTAAGACTGATATTTTCTTTTCCTTCTCATACACGCATCATAGATGTACTAAAAATAATACATGCATCACGGATCAAGTCCAATATCGGTCCATTGTGGACATGTTAGAATGCACGTGTCTTACGTCCGCATGCTCGCCGGTTGGTGCACAAATATTCAAATACATGTATATACATGTAAAATGAATATTTGAAACTTGATTTGAAGACACTATTTTATTATTCCGGTGCAACACACGAACCTTTTTGCTAGTATATGGCTCATGGGAAGTGGTGCTAGTGCTATTTTTCGCCCGGATTCCTAAGAACCTCTCGCCTCTGATGCTTAGATAATGGGCGGGTTCCAACACTATAGCTCGTTTGAGTTGATTCTTTTTTTTTCTGCTGTTTTTTAGAACATGATACATACGCAGTCATTCATATATACGCGACATTCATCCCTACGGACACACATACATACCCTACCCCCTATGAGCACCTTCGAGAGACTCACCCGACATATCATCTTGAGATTGACAAAGTCACCACAGCCGCCTCGTAATCAATGATGACATCTCCTTTCACTAAAAGTGTGTCACCGGAAATCCTGAAATAAATCCAGAAAAATGCAAACACTAGAACTTGAAACTTGGTGGGCTGGGGATACCGTTGTCGTCCTAACCATCTAACTACAGATTGGTTCGCTCATTTTGTGCTGTTTGTAAAGTTTTTTCACAGGTTTGTTTGGTTTTATGTTTTCTTTGTTTCTTAACCGGCTTTTCTTCAGTTTTCTTCGGTTATCGATGTATTTATCTTTGATTTTGTTCCGGGTTTTTTTGTTCCTTCACTGGTTTTTCTTTGACTTATCTTTTTCTTTTTTCATCACTGGTTTTCCGCGGTATTGCTTCAGTTTTTCAGATTTTTCCTCATGGTTTTGTTTTTTGTTTTGGCGTTCTTTCATCGGTTTTCTTAGCTTTTTTACTTTGTTTTCAACAAACACATATCTATTTTTCATTACACAATGTACATTTTAGTGTATACGTGGAACTTTCTTTTATACATGTCTAACATTTTTTTAAATATATATTTTGAACACTTTTTCAAATACACGTTGGTCTATTTTTCTAACACACGTATACATCTTTTCTTAAGATCATACATTTTTCTATGCATGTGAAACTCTTTTTTATGTATATTTAACATGTTTCCATATATGAATCATTTTTTTTAAATTATATCATTGGAAACTTTTTTATGAATGCAAATCCAACAATATATCTTTTATAAAATACATTTTATATTTTGTTACTCAAATGAATGGTCAAAGTTTGACCCAAAATATGGGGGACATATAAATTCGGAAGGAGATAGTAGTATAAAAAATACGAAGGGCCCTAATGAGGGAGACACGACAACATTTATATGCACTGATTAGTGATGGATGAATAGATGGATCATTAATTATGTCAACATTCAAACCGAGTATAGTTTAGATGGTTAGGTTCCTTGTGGTGAAACCAATTCATTAGGATTCAAATTCTAGACTTGTCATACATGGTCGCATTTTCCTGGATTTGTTCTAGGCCTTCCGACGATGTGCTTCAGTGGGAGGATAAGTTCTTGTCGGCTATAAAGTCGTTTGTGATGATTTCGATGGTATATCGGAGGTACTCATAGCGGTAGGGTGTGCGTTCGTATGGTTGAATGCATGTGTGTATATGTGAGTACATGCGTGTGTAGCGTGTTTAAGAAAATTATGACCACATGTGCATCGTCAAATAAAAGCCAGAGCTGCAAATGCATACTCAAAATCACTGCAACAACCAGGAAATATCTATAATCAATCAACACGCGTAGCGCTGAAAATACGCTGCTCATATGTTCGCATATCTGCCGGGAATCAATAAGCTCAGTCGTCGGTAGCACTAAGGTACGCAGTTTGAGTTGATTCATGCAAATAAGCATAGTCCTCGGCGGGCAGATCACCAAAAGCCTGTCCCTCCAAGAAGTGAATGTCAAACGTGACAGTCCCTCACCTGTACTTTTTTTTGAGGGGTCAGTCCTTCACCTGTACTATTATGTAACCGTTGTACTTGTTGTAATGACGGCAACAATGATGGCGAATTTATTAACACATCCCTCCGCACGTTCTTTTCCAATAACGGCGTCGTCTACCATTTCTCTTGTATGGCAAGGCTGAGCGGATGCTTCACACCACCAACAATATCGTTCGTACCCTTCTTCTCCATGCCCACCTTCCTCCTCAATTTTGGGTCGAGGCCCTCCACACTGCCACCTATCTTCTCAATCGACGTCCCTCTACTGCCATCGCATCCCATACACCCTATTATCTCCTCACTAGTACGCCACCTCGCTATGATCATCTCCACGCTTTCGGGTGTTTGTGCTTCCCTAACCTTTACGCCACCACTCCCCACAAATTAGCCCCTAGATCTACTCGCTGCGTGTTCCTCGGTTATTCCCTTGAACACAAGGGCTACCGATGCCTTGACCTAGACTCCCGCAAAGTCATTGTTTCCCGGCATGTCATTTTTGACGAAACTATTTTTCCATATTCCCCTCCCACACCGCCGCCCACCCAACCCCTCGCCACACCGGATCCCACCAATTCCACCCACCAGCGGCGCATCAGCTCCGGGATCCTCGTTCCACCTGCACCGAACCCTCCACCATCCCCGCCTGGCAGACCACCACCTGCGCGATCTCACCCACCTCTCCTCATGCACCACGCGTCCCCCTGCCGGCCCACTACCCCGCCCGCGTCCCCCGCACCCAATCCGCCCACTCCTCCTTCGACGGGCCCGCCCACGCCTGGCTCTGCCGGCCTCGGATTGCCCGCCCCTGCCCGCCTCGGATCACCCCCGCATCTCTCGTCAGCCTCGCCCACTTCACCTGACCCAGGCCCCACCACATCTACATCGCAGCCCGTGCCAACCACTCCCTCCCCTCCATGTCGCCCCGTGCTTCCCGTAGCCCCTCCCATAAACACACATAAAATGATGACGTGTGCTAAACGTGGTTTTGCTCAACCTCGCCAATTATTTTCTTTAGCTACTGCTACGGATTTTTCTCCCCTTCCCGCCACTTATAAATCTGCTCTTCGCGATCCCAATTGGTACGCTGCTATGCTCGATGAATATACTGCTTTGTTAAAGAATGAAACTTGGAGTTTGGTTCCCCGTCCTGTAGGTGTCAACATGGTCACTGGAAAATGGATCTTCCGGCATAAGCTCCACTCGGATGGTTCTTTGGCTCGCTACAAGGCGCGTTGGGTCCTCGGCGGCTTCTCACAACAGGAGGGTGTCGACTACACGGAGACTTTCAGCCCGGTTGTCAAACTGGCGACCGTGCGGGTAATTCTTAGCGTTGCCGCTGCTCATTCTTGGCCCATCCATCAGTTGGATGTCAAGAATGCCTTTCTCCACGGTGATCTTGGTGAGACGGTCTATTGCCACCAACCTTCTGGCTTCATCGACTCCTCTCATCCTAGTCATGTTTGCCTTCTCAAAAAGTCCTTGTATAGGTTGAAACAAGCCCCTCGCACTTGGTTTTTGCGCTTTCAGTCATACATTCGCTCCTTGGGTTTTGTGTCATCCAAATGTGACCCGTCCCTTTTCATTTTTCATCGTGGTCCCTCGATTGCATATCTCTTACTTTATGTTGATGACATTATTCTCACTGCCAACACTACCTATACTCTCCACAACATTGTCTCTTCCCTCAAAACCGAATTTGCTATGACTGATCTCGGCGACATTCACCACTTTCTTGGGGTTAATGTTACTCGCACACCAACATGCCTGTTTCTCTCACAACAACAATATGTCTTTGAGATATTGGAGTCTTTGAGATATTGGATCGTGCTCACATGTCGAATTGTAATCCTATCTCCACACCCGTCGACACAAAAGCCAAGCTTTCAGCACATGACGGCGATCTGCTATCTAATCCCACCCACTACAGAAGCCTCGCTGGCGCGCTGCAATACTTAACCCTCACCAGACCCGACATCTCCTACGCCGTTCAGCAAGTCTGCCTCTTCATGCACGCCCCACGGTCTTCTCACTTTCAGCTACTTAAACGCATCTTGCGCTACCTCAAGGGCACCTCTCATTATGGGATTCGCTTCTACAAATCCTCCTCTGCCGACTTAGTGGCATATTCCGACGTCGATTGGGCCAGTTGCCCGGATACCAGGAAGTCCACCTCCGGGTTTTGCGTCTTCCTCGGCTCTAACCTTGTCTCATGGTCTTCCAAGCGGCAACATACGGTCTCTCGTTCCATCGCCGAGGCTGAATACCGTGCCGTCGCCAATTGTGTTGCAGAAACAACTTGGCTGCCAACTCCTCCAGGAACTCCGTCGACCACCAGCACGCGCCATAGTTGTGTACTGCGACAATATCTCCGCGACGTATCTCTCCTCCAACCCCGTCCAGCACCAACGTACTAAACATGTGGAATTTGATCTTCATTTCGTCCAGGATCGGGTCGCTCTCGGTGAGGCTCGTGTTCTTCATGTTCCGGCGGGATCTCAGTTTGCCGATGTGTTCACGAAAGAACTGCCCAGCGTCATCTTCGAGGACTTCAGAACCAGTCTGAACATCCATCCAGGAGGAGTCCCGACTGCGGGGGGGGGGGGGGGGGTGTCAAATGTGACCGTCCTTCACCTGTACTATTATGTAACCGTTGTACTTGTTGTAAGGGCATGTACAATGGTGCTATCTTAGGAGTACCATGTAGGATAAATGATGAGTTGGAGGAGAGAGAACTCATAAAAAAGGCTTGTCTTCTCTTATTTAAGATAAGACAAGAGATGATCTCTTAGCACAATTTGTCTTATCATGTTTTAAAGAATGACTAGTTATTGAAGATAAAGTTAAAATATAACCCATTGGAGGTATACTTTTCTGCCATCTTTAAATTACATGCAAGGCTGTCTTATCAATTATTGTACATGCCCTAATCCTCTCCTAGTATTTAGGATCTAAACCAACTCTCCACGATGGCCTGCGTGCCTCAAGACTCGGGAGACGTTGGGAACACTCGTATATCTGTACCTGTACCCCTCTGATGAATGCATTGCAGTGTAGTGCGGCAAACCCACTTGTCTAACTATGAATATCCCCAGAACCACGCACCGCTTAAAGCACCGGCAACCTGGCGTCCTCAGATCGTATCACATCGACAGCCTGCGTCACCGACGGCCGCCGCGCTGGATCGTGCTGCGCGCACCAAAGCCCTGTCACGAGCAGACGCTCCATCTGCAGCCCGTCGAAGACGCCGTCGAGCCTACTGTCCGCCGCGTCAAGGATCTGGTTCCGGCAGTACATCTCCCGGACCGACGCCAGCAGCGCCGCCGAGGCGTGGCCTGGCCCCCTCGACGCCGGCCGCCTGCCGCAGGCGATCTCGAGGAGCATGACGCCGAAGCTGTACACGTCGGACTCAGCGCTCGGCCTGCGGCCGTTGACGAACTCCGGGTCAATGTACCCGACGGTGCCTGCCACGACCTGCGTCGTCTGCGGCTCAGCGCCGTGGTCGACGAGCCTCGCCAGCCCGAAGTCGCCGAGCTTGGCGTTGCGCGACGCGCCGAGCATCACGTTTGCAGGCTTGATGTCCCCGTGCACCACGCACTGCTCGCACTCTGTGCGGAGGTACCGCAACGCGGAGCCCAGCCCCAGCGCGATCTTGTACCTACAGCGTGGACATCGATCAACCTTAACTTTCCAGGTGAGACTAAGCCAAGTGACTGTTCGTTGCAAAAGAAAAGAATCATTTACCTCTCAGACCAAGTTATCGTCCGGTCAGGGTTATAGAGGTGCGTGTCGAGGCTGCCTCCGGGCATGAGCTCGTAGACAGGCGCCAGTTCTCTCCGGCGACCGCACCAGCTGACGAGGTGGACGATGTTGCGGTGCCTCAGCTGGCTCATTATGGTGACCTCTGCCTGAAACTCCTTCAGGCGGCCCTGCACAGATTGATCCTCTGAGAGCATCTTGATGGCCACATGACGGTCGTGACCAGTCAAGTAGCCTCTGTACACCGGACCGAATCCCCCTCTCCCAATCTTCCTCTCCTCTACGAAGTTGTCCGTCGCGGCGGCGAGCTCGCTGTACCTGAACTCCCTAGGTCCAATGCTCGCCTCAGCTCAGGTTCTCTTATCATGTGCTCGACGTCTTCCAGTTCGACAGGCCTAGCAGTGCTCTGCCGCGGCCTCTTGCTACGCATGCAGCAGAGCAGCACGGCTGCCACGGCGCAGGTCAATTCAACCCTATCAAGGCCGAAGCCGCAACAGCTGCTTGCTCCAACTACGACGATACGGCCTTCCCGCGGGCTGCAACGTGCAGTTTCCTCGTCGCTCTCCGGCCATATGTACCGGACAACAATCTTCGCGCCCTAGGTTCGTAGGGGAGCCTGTGATATTGCTGTCGACTGGGTACTCTTCCACTTCGTCGTGTGGTACGTGTGATATACCATCTAGTAAGTAAAATGAAGCTCCTCGTGTGATTCTGCAACCTGTGAGGTTGTGAAATCCCACACCTCCCAATGAACCAGCAGAGAAAGCAAATGATTTTTGCTGTTCTTGTAAGAACACAAAAAAGACAGGATCGCATAATTCGGTGGTGTTAATCCCAAGGAACTTATCACGGTGGTGATAGGATCCGCTGCAATTGAAGGATAATTCAGCAGCGTGAGGAGCAAGGTAGGAAACACGGGGCAGAGGAGCAGACGATAGGTTCTTGCTCGGCGAAAAACTCGTCCCCGTGCCCTCCGTAGATCTCACGCCGATGGCGATGAGCTTGCTGCTGTGATCCTTAGTCTCCGGGCTGAAGCAGGCAAGGCGGTGGCCCGTGTACCAGTACCAGTCGGCGGTGGAATTCTGGGACAGGAGGAAGCCGAGGTTCTGCCCGTGGCCATGGGGCACTCTCTTCGCGTACGACACCCGGGCGGTGCTGTTAGCTCTGCTTCTGCCAGGTCTCGCACTCGCAGTCGCAGTGATGGATGTAGGCTCGGGGAAGATGAGGATTGCAGTGGGGTGCGAGAAGTCGAAGGGCAGCGAGACAGCGGAATTGGCATGGATTGATGAAGTGGAACAGAAGTAGAAGCAGAAGAACAGGAACAGGGCAAGGAGACAGGAGCTCCTCGCTCTGGCCATCATCGCTTGTGCTTGTGTGAGATCTAAAATGAGAGTTGAGACTAGTGGATTATAGAGCCGGCCGGGTGGATTTTTCGAGCATACGACAGCCGGCCGAGTGTTAACCACTAGGTCCTCGGTCAACTTGTTAGAATAGACTGGAATCTTATAAATGATCTGGTCAAAAAATGCTACTCGTACGCACAGCTTCTACGTGCACCTTAGAGCATCTACAATCAGAGCCCTAGTATTTTTTCGAAAAGGGGCGCTTTATTACTTAAAAGGTTTAAGCAAGAGTTGTAGTATTACCCTCAACCATTCAATTGGCTTGTCCGGTCATTGAACTCCATTAGCTACTTCATTTGGTGATTCAGTAGTGGCGGATGCGACGGTGCCTGGAACTTCTGCCAGAACGCCTTCTCCGTGGCATGGCCCTCCTAAGCACCAAAGTAGCGTTCGGCGTTGGAAACACTCCTAGGCAGATCAACAAAGGCGTCTGCGGATCACCAGAGTTGATTAAGCTTGGCGAACCTCTTGCAGCCAAAAATACACTAAAGTAAGAACGGCTTACCAGCAGCGATCTGCCTCACTTGCTGGAGCACTTCGCGATCTGCTCGGGCCTGAATCTGGGCCTCAGCGTTTGCCGAGCTCAACTTCTGGAGCTCGGCGGTCACCTTCTTTTGCTCCTCCTGGGGTGTCGCGTTCTAGGTACACGCCCTTCAGGATTTCCTCGATCTCGAGGACCCGAGCCTAGTCCTTGCTACGGGATGCCTTCTCTCCGGTCAGCTCCTTCTTGACCTTCGCAGCCGCAGCCTTCTGCTACTCGGCCTCCCACCGAGCCTTTTGTAGCTCGGCATTCAGGGCTTCAAGCTTCGTAGTTGCAGCTGCCATAAAAACAGCTCGACATTAGCAATAAAGCTAAAAGAAACACAAGGTAACTTTAGCCGAGCGTCAGCTTTCGGCTTACCTTGGGTCCGTTCGACCTGCTTTTGCAACAGATCGAGGTCGTCTTCGGACCGCTTTAACTTCCGATTCATCTCCGCTACCTCTTCGGAGATGGAGTTCGGAGCCGAAGACGAGGCATGCATATATATTAAATTATTAGCATCCAGACAGTAGTTTCGATCCTCTGTTCGACTTTTTCAAAGCCAACTAGAGTCTCGGGGGCTACTGTGTAACACCCCCAGTGTTGTGCTACAGTAATCTCTGTTAATGGCACCATGTCATCATTGTTACTGTTGCTAATCTCACGTTGATTCAAAACCAATTCAAATTGAATTTTAAAATAAAGTCAAATAAAATATTCCTCCAAACAGTAAAACAAAAATGTTCGCTGGGTTGAAAATATCCACTGACTAAATGTCATGAATGATTCAACATCATTTGAGATAACTAATTTCCCCTGGGAATTAAAGCATTTCCAAATCAGCATTTTTTAAATGCTTTTCCAATTGTGAAATATCCAAATCATTTCAAACTCCTCCCAAACTTTTTGTGGCAGGTGCCAAATATTGTAATGTATTTATTTGGCCAAGTCCCACATTTTTCAGAACTCCTTTTGGCAGCTCAAATATTGCATAGCATTTTTTTTTGTAAAAGGAAAAGAGCCAAAGAAAGAAAAATGGGAGAGATAGAGAAAAGGCCCCTGACCCCCTGGTCCTAACCCTCCAGGCTAAGCCCAACAGGCCATGTGGCCCACTACCCCTCCCCTGTCGTCTCCCACCTCCCACTGTTTGACCGACCGGGCGCCTCGGCGCCACCCGACCACCTCGCCGACCTCACCGGGAGAGGATAAGGGCGACGCCTCGGGCTCCCCTTCCACTTGCTCTGCCACCCCACTCGCGCCAGTCCTTTCCCCTCGCCCGCTTCGTCTCTCCCTCGCACCCCAGATCCCCTCCCCATCGCATCCGAACGCCATGGCCGCCGTCGCCCTCGTGGCCACCGGCCACCACGCGCGTCTTCGCCATGACGTAGCTCCTCGCCATCATCCGCTACGCCCCCTGGTGCCATCCGCAAGAGCTCGGAGGCGCTAGAGCGCCATCACGACCGCCTTCTTCAACCTCCGTCCGCCTCGGCCCGCCGCACACCGACGCCGTCTCCGGCCACCTCGACTCTTCCTCGGGCCTTCCCAGCAACGGAAGTGACCGCCGGACCTCCCCCCCTTTCTTTCTCTTCCCTGCTTCTGCCACTACCTGTAGCTGGTTCCCCCGTCATGCCCGAGCTTGTCGCCGTCGTGGGGTTCACCGCCGTAGCCACGGCTCGCGGTGCTCGTAGCCGGCCACCCCGTCATGCTCAGCACGCTCCCAGAGGCGGGGCAAGCCTTCTGGCTCGCCTCGCCGTGCCCCTAGCAATGTCCCCGCTGTGCACCCGAGCGCCGTCGCTGCTCGTACTCGCCGCCATCGCTGCAGGCGCACTCCGGCCAAGCCACCACCGCAGTCGGATGCGCGCGAGCCCTGCGGTGCCGTAGGTTCAAACCGCGGCCGAAACGGGCCCCTGAGGTCGTTTTCCGGCCAACTCCGGCGAGGAGCCGCCGCGAGAGGGTCGCCAGAGCGACTCCAGCGTCGCCTGCTGACCTGTCCGCCACACGACCCTCCTTGTGTCGCTGCCAATGGGCCCCACGGGCCCCGTTGACTGGGTTGACCCAGTCAACATGCTGACTGGGCAGCCCAGTGTCATTGACATGCGGGCCCCAGAGTTATTCTGTTAATTAAAATGTTTATATAACTAAAGTTAATTAGTTAATCTAATTAGCCACTGACATGTGGGGCCCAACTGCTAATTACCCCCTGTTCTTTTAAAATAACCCACTGTTAGCCCCCTCTCTATGACATGTGGGACCCACTGGTCAGCTTTGACCAGTCAACCGGACTGTTGACTGCTGACATCACACCTATGTCATGCTGATCTCATATTTCCTTTTTTGCTAATTTAAATAATTCTAGAAATGGCTTTAATCTTTGAAAATTCATAGAAATTAAACCGTAACTCCGATGAAAATGTTTTCTATATGAAAGTTGCTCAGAAAAATCCAACGAATCCGAATATGCGGTCCGTTCATCTGTCACATGCCTCTAGCATGCTGAACATGGAACTTTTCCCCTCCGGTCATATGTGTGACACAGGTCCGGAACCGGGAATACATTCCCGGTTGTTTTCCCCCTGCACCTATATCGTGTAGCCATACGTTAAGTCACACCCGGCAACATATTGCCATGTTACGCTTTGTGATGTTATGTTTGCTTTATATTTACTGTTTCTTCCCCCTCTTCTCTCAGGTAGACCCCGAGACCAATGCTGCCCCTATGATCGACTACGTCGACAACGACTCCTCCTTGCCAGAGCAACCAGGCAAGCCCCCCCTTTGATCATCCCGATATCGCCCATTCCATTCTCTCATGCTTGCGTTAGATTTTGCTACTGTTATTGTTTGCTCCTATTCTGATGCATAGCCTACTTTTGTATCTACTGTTGTACCTTACCTGCTTATCCTAAACTGCTTAGTATAGGTTGGTTAGCGATCCATCAGTGACCCCCACTTTGTCCCGACTACCCCGCTGGATTATCAGAAGACCCGATCAACGGGATCGAAGACCAGGCCCCGGCACCGCACATCACTTTCCCCTTAGTTGCTCGACAATACTGGGTTACTATCGAGTACCGAGGGTGAGACCTCATCAGTACTTCTGATGTTAACCCAGTAGTGTAGTTATTCGGTCGTGGTCATCGAGGGTGATTTCCTCTTTAACCACTTCTGATACGACTCTGTCGTGCAACCCCTCAAGTGTGGACCTCGAGGGTGAATCCTCTTACGTTCACCTTGATGACTACATCGAGTGGAATTCACCGGGGGTGATTCCTCGGGCTTTCCCCTTGATGTTTAGACACACAATTACTATGGTTACTATGACTTTACACTGAGCCATGTTACTAAAGATGGGTCGACCCTGAGGGGTACCCGCCCGAGCTTAATTGTGAGTGATGTGGAGTCGGGTTGACCTGGAGGGTGCCCGCGAGATAATTACGAGGCGTGGCTGGGCATTCCTAGCCCTTGTCGCAAGTCCTCGAGATGGGGCAACGGGGTCACATCTTTCGTGAGTCTCTGCTTGTTACCGCGCGTTCCTAATCCACTACAATTTGGATATTTGATCCGAGGGGCCTCTGGCCTAATAGCACTAACCATCACGTGGGCATAGTATGGGCGTTCTGCGTCGTATACATCAGCAGAAGCTTAATAGACGTCAGCGACTAAGCAGCGCATGCCGGGTTGGACTGCGTAAGCGCCTGCCTTGTTGAAGGAGGTAGCTAGGTCTGCTCACCGGCCGCCCACGCAACGTGCAGGAGTTCCCGGGGAGATGGCCCATGACCCCTGGGGGCATAGGTTTAGTCCGGCGTGCTGGCCTCTCTATTAAGCCTAGGTCGGGTTGCGGCGTATTGTTTGGCCGAGGCCGGGCATGACCCAGGAAAGTGTGTCCGGCCGGAGTTAATCAAGCGTGGTGGGTAAGTTGGTGCACCCCTGCAAGGAAGAAAACATCTATCGATAGCCTGTCCTACGGTAACGGACACTCGGAGTTGTATCCCGATCGATACAACTAGAACTGGATACTTGTGATGAGAATTGGATGGTGATGAGAATTGGATTGTGATGATAATTGGATAGTACGGCTCTGGGATTTCTTTCTCGCAGGGAGTCGAGAAGGGATCTCTGGCCGAGGTTGATAACACTACTACTACTTTACTTTATGCTACTCTACTCCCTCCTGTTTGCTGCAAGATGGTGGTTTCCAGAAGATGCTAGTCTTTGATAGGACTAGGCCTTCTCTCTATTCTGGCATTTCTGCAGTCCAGTCCACATATACAGCCTTCCTTTGATAATGTTGCATCTGTAGTGTAGATCCTTGCTTGCGAGTACTTTGGATGAGTACTCATGGTTGCTTTGCTCCCTCTTTTTCCCCTTTTCCATTCTTCTCAGATGACGCAACCAGATGACGGAGTCCAGGAGCCAGATGACACCTTTGACGACTGCTACTACCCCGAGGGTGCCTACTACCACGTGACGGAGACCGCGGATGACCAGGAGTAGTTAGGAGGCTCCCAGGCAGGAGGCCTTGCCTTTTCGGTCGATGTTGCTTTTGTGCTAGCCTTCTTAAGGCAAACTTGTTTAACTTATGTCTGTACTCAGATATTGTTGCTTCCGCTGACTCGTTTGTATTTGAGCTGATGTATTCGAGCCCTCGAGGCCCTTGGCTTGTAATATAAAGCTTGATTTATTTTAATTTGTGTCTAGAGTTGTGTTGTGATATCTTCCCGTGAGTCCTTGATCTTGATCGTACACATTTGCGTGTATGATTAGTGTACGATTGAATCGAGGGCGTCACATACTGCATCTTTGCTTTTGTAAATATCCAATTTGACCCCCAACTTGGGGCTCGGGGGCTACTACCCGCTACACATTTACGTGTGCTATTTGCAGTTTTTTAGTCTTCGGACAAGTGTTGTTGTCATCCATGTCCGGAGAGGGCTACTGGATAGAAGTAGCGTCAGACTAAGCTATAGACGACAAAAAGGTAGGGATGTATAAAACATACCTCAAAACCACTAAAGAGGCCCTTGAAGACCTCATGCATTCTGGCCTCTACGAATCAGAAGCCGCTCAACGCAGTGGCAATGAGAGCACGGTGTTCTTCTGCGATGGAGGAGCCTGTTAAAGCCACCTCCATCTCCTTGGGCCACCCCTTATAGACCTGCCCTGGGGCAGGAGGGATGGGCGGAGATACCTCGGGTCCCCCACAGTAGTAGTGGGGACAGAGGCCTCCGACTGCTGCGATAGCACTGGAGTTGCTTCAGCCTCAGGCTCCGCATGGCCCGGATCGCCCTTAGGGACCTCGGGGGACTGCTTCCCCTTGGTCCTGAGTGGACGAGGTCTCAACCTCGGCTGTAGGGACATTGATACCGGCCCTCAGTGTATCAACTAAGGGGGTCGGGTTCGATGTCGCCTCCCCTAGCTCTTCGAGAACAGGGGGAGTCGCGACATCCTTCGCGGTACCGTTTTCCACTATGAAAGGCGAAGGAAGCTCGTCAGAGATGTTGTCACTGATGTGGAGGCGCTGCGGACTGAGAATAGAGGATGTGCGTCACAAGTTATGAACGAAATAGGCAACCAAGTTGATTCAGATTATTAAAATATACCTCTGAGGTACCGGTTTTGTCTGCCTCAGCTAGAAGGTCACCATCTGACTCGTCGAGGAGCGTGACCTTTGTCGGCGAGGCCTGCTGGCCGACAGGATTGGTTGAGGCCTTGTGCAGCCATTTGCGGCCTCGGGGTTGCGCCCCCTCCTCAGCGTCTTTGGACGCCACTCTCTTTCCTTTTGGCCATGTCCTCCTCGTCCTATAATATGCAAGGGATGATGAAAATGATTCCCGAGCTCTTCACGATGCTGAAATTGACGGAGGTAGAAATCAAGAAGGAGCATCAAGTGTTGATGGTTAACAAGACCACTAGTTTCAAGAAAAGGGGCAAGGGAAAGAAAGGGAACTTCAAGAAGAATGGCAAGCAAGTTGCCGCTCCCGTGAATAAGCCTAAAGTTGGACCCAAACCTGAAACTGAGTGCTTCTACTGCAAAGGAAATGGTCACTGAAAGCGGAACTGCCCCAAATACTTGGTGGATAAGAAGGATGACAAAGTGAACAAAGGTATATTTGATATACATGTTATTGATGTGTATGATGACCCACAAGTATAGGGGATCTATCGCAGTCCTTTCGATAAGTAAGAGTGTCAAACCCAACAAGGAGCAGAAGGAAATGACAAGCGGTTTTCAGCAAGGTATTCTTCACAAGCACTGAAATTATCGGTAACAAATAGTTTTGTGATAAGACAATTCGTAACAGGTAACAAGTAACAAGTGTAACAAAGGTACAGCAAGGTGGCCATATCCTTTTTGTATCAAAGGGCAAGCCTGGACGAACTCTTATATAAAGCAAAGTGCTCCCGAGGACACATGGGAATTACTGTCAAGTTAGTTTTCACCATGCTCATATGATTCGCGTTCGTTACTTTGATAATTTGATATGTGGGTGGACCGGTGCTTGGATGTTTTCCTTACCTGGAAAATCCTCCCACTTATCATTAACCCATCTCGCAAGCATCTGCAACTATGAAAGAAGAATTAAGATAAATCTAACCATAGCATGATACAGATGGATCCAAATCAGCCCCTTACGAAGCAACACATAAACTAGGGTTTAAGCTTCTGTCACTCTAGCAACCCATCATCTACTTATTACTTCCCAATGCCTTACCCTAGGACCAAATCATGGTGAAGTATCATGTAGTCGATGTTCACATAACACCACTAGAGGAAAGACAGCATACATCTCATCAAAATATCGAACGAATGCCAAATTCACATGATTACTTATAACAAGACTTCTCCCATGTGCTCAGGAACAAACATAACTAATCACAAAGCATATTCATGTTCATAATCATAGGGGTAGTAAATATCATTAAGGATCTGAACATATGATGTTCCACCGAATAAACCAACTAACATCAACTACAAGGAGTAATCAACACTACTAGCAACCCACAGGTACCAATCTGAGGTTTTAAGACAAATATCGGATATAAGAGATGAACTAGGGTTTGATAGGAGGTGGTGCTGGTGAAGATGTTGATGGAGATTGACCCCCTCTCGATGAGAGGATCGTTGGTGATGACAATGGCTTCGGTTTCCCCCTCCCGGAGGAAGTTTCCTCGGCAAAACAGCTCCGCCGGAGCCCTAGATTGCTTCTGCCCAGGTTTCGCCTCGAGACAGCGGTGCTTCGTCCCGAAAGCTTCCTTCTGATATTTTCCAGGTCAAAACCCTCCATATAGCAGAAGATGGGCACCGGAGGCCTTCCAGGGGGCCCACAAGCCCTAGGGGCGCGCCGAGGGGGTAGGGTTGCCCCCAGGCTTGTGGCCACCTGGTGGGTCCCCTCTGGTATTTTATTCGCCCAATATTATTTATATATTCCAAAATAATTCTCTGTAATTTTTCAGGACTTTTGGAGTTGTGCAATATAGGTCCCTCAGATTTTCTCCTTTGCAGTCCATAATTCTAGCTGTCGGCATTGTCCCTCTTTGTGTAAACCTTGTAAAATAAGGGAGAAGAGGCATAAGTATTGTACCATAATGTGTAATAACAACCCATAATGCAATAAATATCAATATAAAAGCATGATGCAAAATGGACGTATCAACTCCCCCAAGCTTAGACCTCGCTTGTCCTCAAGCGGAAACCGGAATCGATAATCATGTCCACATGTTTAGAGATAGAGATGTCGATAAAATAAAACACGGATATGAGGGAATCATGATCATCTCTAGAACAACAACATATATTGTCATATAGTTTCTTATGCTAAAGTAACAATTCGTTCACAAGGTAAAGTATGAATCAGAAACTTTATTCAAGACTAACAAACTATGATCTCAGTCATTAAAGCAATTGCAATTTATCATAATATTGTAAAGAGTCAATGTAAGAGCTTTTGTACAGCAAGTTCACATACTCAACCATCTTTTAGTCTTTCACAATTGCTAACACTCACGCGATACTTATGAGATCAAAGCCTCAGTCGGACAAAGAGAAAGATAGGGGCTTATAGCTTCGCCTCCCAACCTTTTACCTCAAGGGTAATGTCAACAATAATACTTTATGATAACCTACATCCGAGCGGACATATATATATTTGGATCTTCCCCAACATATAGTGCTTGCCAAAAAGAAAAAGTGTAAAAAGGATAGGTGAGGATCACCATGCACTACAAAAAAATACACTTCCGTGATGATACATGTTTGTTGCAGTAGGTCACGTTTTCTGTCATGAATGTACATCCATGACGATTTTATGACAGAATCAAGATAGTCATACCTGTACTGTCGTAGAAGTGTTCCATGACATTACCAAAATTATGCACGGAAGTGTCCACTTCCATGCCGATAAATCGCGCATCATAGAAGTGCTTTCGTCAAGGGTGACCGACACGTGGCATCCACCGTAACGACTCGCCGTTAAGCTATTGGGTCCAGTTTTGGATCCGATAACCCATTAACAGCCCCGACCAATGGGGATTTTCCACGTGTAAAAATCATCATTGGCTGGAGGAAACACGTGTCAGGTCACGGTTGGGACAGATCCATCCACTCATTGGACCGAAGGCACCTATGATGCATGGACACGTGGCACAACCCAACAGAGGCCAATTCCCGTGAAAAGGCTGGCCCGTTTGAATTGGTCAAAAGATGGCGGGCCAGCCCACGGAAAGCCTTTTAATGGCCTGTTCACATATAACCCATTTACAGCCCGCTAACCCAGGGCCCGTTACGACCTATCTGAATTAGGCCCAGTAGCATAATCTGGGCCGTCCAATATGATTCTAGCCTGTTTTAACTGCTGGCCCATGTATGGCCCATGACGTCTTCCGACCCATATGAGGCCCTTTGTAACTCTTGGCCCATTAACGACCCGTGGTGAAACTGGCCCGTAATGAATAGTGTATCACTTTATACCCATTAACGGCCCATTATTCCATTGGGCTGTTTCCAACCCATGTTATCTTTCGGCCTTCTCAGGGCCCATTTATTCTTGGGCTCATTTCCAGCATTCGGTTACTTACGGCTCGTTACTGTCATTTTCTGCTTGTGGGCCAAATCCAGCCCGTGGTTATAGTCGGCCCGTTTGTGGCCCATTAATACATTGGGCCATTTTCATACCGTCATCAAATGCCTATTAACGACGGCCCGATATGGTCGGCCCATGAACGGACGATTCCAACTCCAGCCCGTTTACGGCCATAATGCGGCTTATTATTGGCCCATGTTTGTCCAATCGATCATATGACCCGTATAAGGCCCATTGATGATACGGCCCGTAGAAGGCCCATTGTGTCTACGACCCATAGAAGGCCCATTGTTTCTACGCCCCGTAGAAGGCCCATTGTTTCTACGGCCCGTAGGAGACCTAGTGTCACTACAGTAAATATGTAGCCCATGGTTATTGTGGCCTAGTTTTAAAAAAATAGGTTATTGCGGCCACTAGCAAACCGTGGAAAAAGAACTGCACTCACTACAAGCAAACAAATAAACAAGACAACAAGGAAATAAATAAGCAAGCAACTTATGCTAGGCTATCACGGCTATTACACATATTACATCTACTGGGCATCAAAGTTCGCCACCAGTGCAAATAAATGCGCCGACAAAAGAATATACAAAACTGAGAGCACTTCAGAAGGCACTAGGCCTGGCCCGGACGGGCCTCGCAAGCAGCCGAACAAGCTGATGTGACCTCAGTTCTGTCAACGATAGATGCTTCATCCCTAGCTATATGGCACGATAGTGCGCAAGGCAGTCCTCTGACATCTTCATTACATCTTTGACTTCAAGTCGGAGCTAAGCTGAAGCTATCCTTTCTGCTTTAAGTTGAGACTGAAGAAGTCGAACTGATTGAGGTAGCGACTGCACAGAGGTTGTCTCACACCTGCTGGTGAGTAGCTTCAACTCATTGTCTTCATCAAGACATGACCTTGGGGTCATCTCACTGTCCTCAAGATGGTTTGGCTCACTATCTTCCCTAAAGTTCTGCCTGGCATAAGAGATACGACTCTGAAAGAGAAACAAGGAGACTCGTAACAAGTTTCACAATTATGGATCTGTTCTGCATAAGGAACCTATTTTTACAACTACAATTTAAAACTAGTAGTTGTTGCAAACATCCAATCAGATGTAAACAGCAGTGGAGGAAATGTTGCCTATACAAATCTATACTAGAACAAAGTTTGAAGGCTTGAGAAGGATGAACTTACATGACATGTTAACACGGGCTGGACAAAGCCCTTCTCCATGTTGATAGAAGGATAATTCAATAAATTCCCCAAAGAAAATTCTTTATAAGCGTCGCCATTATTCTACATTTTGCAAAGAGTAAATATAGATCAAATAATATTGGAAGAAATAGAGGATAATGAAGCTCAGGTGCATACTGATGATACATAATCAAATAGCAATTAATTAAGTACAGCGTTACAAGGCAAAAGGGCAAGAGGTACTCACAAGAGCAATGCAGAACCCAATATTGTTGTGAGATCGTATGATCCTTTGACCAAGGAGATTAATCTGGAATTAGTTTTCACACAAGGGAGAGGGTAAGGCACATGCAGAAATTTAGGAGTTCAAATTATAGACAGTACCTGACGCTGGGCTCTCAGCAGTTCTAATAGGGGTTTGGCCACTGGAGTAGGGGTAAAGTGTGGTACAGTTGGGCCTGTGTTTTCTGTGGCTGCTGATCTATCTGATTTAACAGGTATCACTACCTTTTCCAAATACCTAGTTTGTACTCCTTGAGGATATGCACTCACCCTCTTCCTTTTGGACATCTATTACGAAAGAACAACATTTGACTGGAAAAACATAGTATGACGACACATGGAATAGGTACAGAAAATGGATAGGTATGGCATATACTCATATATGATGCTTAAACTAAGAAGATGGTGTAACAAAGTAGAAGTAATGCAAGAGGTCAGATGCAAAATATGTCCGACCAATACAACCAGGGTCGGGCCGGCAAAATCCAAGGCCCTGCGCGAAACTAAAAGGAGGCCCTATCTCACTAAAAATGAACTAACGAGCAATTATTAAAACACCAGATAGAAAAGATGAATAAAATAAAATTGAAGCTATATAGTAGCATATAACAATTGGAATGCGTCAATGTTTGACAATTAGACGAACTGTCTAACTCATCTAGTTCTCGGTCCTGTCTGGTTAAACGGTTGCACTGTGATCTTTAACTTTTGAGATAAGAACCGATCTGTAACAAAGTAACGATCCCTGCCAAAAGTTAATTAGGAAAATACAAATTAATTAGAAGTACGAACCAAAGTCAATCGGAAAGAAGAACACGCTAAGCACCTGAAGGCTGGTGTTAGTCACAGATCGATCCAACGAGGCGACGAGTTTGAAATTTGGAAGAGGAAGCTAGAAAGGCAACAACGGCCTGAATCCGATCGATTTGATGAGGTGAAGGCCACAAGACGATCATGTTTGCTGTAGCGAAGACCACGTGACCAGTCTCCAGATAGAGAAACGAAACGATCCAGATGGACTTCTGTAGTGATCCCTTTTTTCGACCGACCATAGCATTTCCATATTATCGATCGAAAGATTGATCGAGCACCAACGCTCATGCGCTCGATGGCCTCGAGGCCCAGCTCCAGATCGACTTAGGCCCGGCTCCAGTGCCTAGGATTTTTTTGAGAAATACTACTATGCCTATATAGTAAATTTGGGGCCCCTCAAAATTGTGGGCCCTGTGCGGGCTGCACATTTGGCACCACCATGGGCCCGACCTTGAATACAACCTTGCCAAGTTAGAGCAAGCACCTTGATGGGTGAATAAGATAGGTCATCCTCCACCATGCCAAGTTTTTTAGCCAGTGGATTGTTCTGCAATATTCCTCTCGTGCGCCCATTCTCATATTCATTTTGATAATGTTCAATATTTGACATGCATGAAAGCATAAAAACAAGTGAGGTTATCTTTGTAATGCAGAAGTGATTCTAATCCAATACTGCCTCCCTGTAAACCCCTTTGTGCTATCTGTGCAATTCTTCTAAGAGATGCCATGCATGCTGTAATTTGGTGTGTGCATTAATATAATGTGGCCTACTACTCAAAATATGAGAGCTCCAGAAGTGATGACACTTCGCAGATGAGAACTTCAACATATAGTAAAGAAGAACAAGTTGACCTGACCTGACAGATTCAAATATACTAAGGGAGAATAACTTGACCTGACCAGTCGACTGATACTTCCATTTTGCATCATGCTTTTATATCAATAGTTATTGCATTATGGGCTGTTATTACACATTATGTCTCAATACTTATGGCTATTCTGTGTTATTTTACAAGGTTTACCATGAAGAGGGGGAATGCCGGCAGTTGGAATTCTGGCTGGAAAAGGAGCAAATACTGGAAACCTATTCAGCACAGCTCCAAAAATCCTGAAACTCCACGGAAGTTATTTTTGGAATTAATAAGAATTATTGAACGAAGAAAACACCAGAGGGGGCCCACACCCTGGACAGGAGGGTGGGGCGCGCCCACCCCTACTGGGCGCGCCCCCTGTCTCATGGGCCCCTTGGTGGCCCTTCGGTGCCATCTTCTGCTATATGAAGGCTTTTACCCTGGAAAAAATCATAAGCAAGCTTACGGGACGAAACTCCGCCGCCATGAGGCGGAACCTTGGCGGAACCAATCTAGGGCTCCGGCGGAGCTGTTCTGCCGGGGAAACTTCCCCCCGGGAGAGGGAAATCATCACCATCGTCATCACCAACGATCCTCTCATCGGGAGGGGGTCAATCTCCATCAACATCTTCATCAGCACCATCTCCTCTCAAAACCCTAGTTCATCTCTTGTATCCAATCTTGTATCCAAACCACAAATTGGTACCTGTGGGTTGCTAGTAGTGTTGATTACTCCTTGTAGTTGATGCTAATTGGTTTACTTGGTGGAATATCATATGTTCAGATCCTTAATGCATATTAATACTCCTCTGATCATGAACATGAATACGCTTTGTTAGTAGTTACGTTTGTTCCTGAGGACATGGGTAAAGTCTTGCTATTAGTAGTCATGTGAATTTGGTATTCGTTCAATATTTTGATGAGATGTATGTTGTCTCTCCTCTAGTGGTGTTATGTGAATGTCGAATACATGACACTTCACCATTATTTGGGCCTAGAGGAAGGCATTGGGAAGTAATAAGTAGATGATGGGTTGCTAGAGTGACAGATGCTTAAACCCTAGTTTATGTGTTGTTTCGTAAGGGGCTGATTTGGATCCATATGTCTAATAGTACCCAAGCACCAGTCCACCCACATATCAAATTATCAAAGTACCGAACGCGAATCATATGAGCGTGATGAAAACTAGCTTGACGATAATTCCCATGTGTCCTCGGGAGCTCTTTTCTCATTATAAGAAATTGTCCAGGCTTGTCCTTTGCTACAAAAAGGATTGGGCCACCTTGCTGCACTTTATTTACTTTCATTGCTTGTTACCCGTTACAAATTATCTTATCACAAAACTATCTGTTACCTACAATTTCAGTGCTTGCAGAGAATACCTTACTGAAAACCGCTTGTCATTTCCTTCTGCTCCTCGTTGGGTTCAACACGCTTACTTATCGAAAGGAATACGATAGACCCCCTATACTTGTGGGTCATCAAGACTCTTTTCTGGCGCCGTTGCCGGGGAGTGAAGCACCTTTGGTGAGTGAAACTTGGTAAGGAAACATTTATATAGTGTGCTGAAATTTTCTGTCACTTGTTACTATGGAAACTAATCCTTTGAGGGGCTTGTTCGGGGTATCTTCACCCCGACCAGTAGAGCAAAGAGTTTCTCCTCAACCTACTGAACCTACTGAAAATATTTACTTTGAGATTCCTTCGGGTATGATAGAGAAACTGCTAGCTAATCCCTTTGCAGGAGATGGAACATTGCATCCTGATTTACACCTTATCTTTGTGGATGAAGTTTGTGGATTACTTAAGCTTGCAGGTATTCCCGATGATGTTTTCAAAAGGAAGGTCTTCCCTTTATCTTTGAAGGGAGATGCATTGACATGGTATAGGCTATGTGATGATATGGGATCTTGGAATTATAAATGATTGAAGTTGGAATTTCACCAGAAGTTCTATCCTATGCATCTTGTTCATTGTGATCGTAATTACATATATAATGTTTAACCTCGCAAAGGAGAAAGCATCGCTCAAGCTTGGGGGAGGCTTAAGTCAATGTTATATTCATGCCCCAATCATGAGCTCTCAAGAGAAATGATTATTCAAAATTTTTATGCTCGACTTTCTCTCAATGATTGCATCATGCTTGATACTTCCTGTGCTGGTTCTTATATGCTGAAGACTACTGAATTCAAGTGGGATTTATTGGAAAGAATTAAACACAACTCTGAAGATTGGGGTTCCGACGATGGTAAGGAGTCAGGTATAACACCTAAGTTCGATTGTGTTAAATCTTTTATGGATACCGATGCTTTTCGTGGATTTAGGGATAAGTTTGGACTTGACTCTGAGATAGTAGCTGCTTGTTGTGAATCTTTTGCTACTCACGTTGATCTCCCTAAGGAGAAGTGGTTTAAATATAATCCTCCCATTGAAGTAAAAGTAGTTGCACCTATTACAGTTGAAGAAAAGACTGTCACTTATAATGATCCTATTGTCCCTACTAGTTATGTGGAGAAACCACCTTTTCCTGTTAGGATGAAGGATCATGCTAAAACTTCAACTGTTGTTCGTAAGAGTAATACTAGAACTTATACACCTCCTGAGCAAATCAAAGTTGAACCTAGTATTGCTACGGTTAAAGATCTCTTGGGTGATAATTTAGATGGGCATGTTATTTACTTCTGTGAACAGGCTGCTAATATTGCTAGACCAGATGCTAAGATACATAGACCTGTTGTAGGCATGCCTGTTATTTCTGTTAAAATAGGAGATCATTGTTATCATGGCTTATGTGATATGGGTGCTAGTGCTAGTGCAATACCCTTTGACTTATATACAGAAATTATGCATGATATTGCACTTGCTGAAATAGAAGATATTGATGTTACTATTAAGCTTGCCAATAGGGACACCATTAAGCCAGTCGGGATTGTTAGAGATGTTGAAGTCTTGTGTGGGAAGGTTAAATACCCTGCTGATTTCCTTGTTCTTGGTTCCCCACAAGATGACTTTTGTCCCATTATTTTTGGTAGACCCTTCTTGAATACTGTTAATGCTAGGATTGATTGCAAAAAGGATGTTGTTACAATTGGCTTAGGGGATATGTCTCATGAGTTTAATTTTGCTAAGTTTCATAGACAACCCCGTGATAAAGAACCACCTAGTAAGGATGAGATTATTGGTCTTGCTTCTATTACCGTGCCTCCTATTGATCCGTTAGAACAATATTTGCTAGACCATGAAAATGATATGTTCATGAATGAAAGAAGAGAAATAGATGAAGTATTCATTCAACAGGGTCCTATTCTGAAACACAACTTGCCTGTTGAAATCCTAGGGGATCCCCCTCCACCCAAGGGTGATCCCGTGTTTGAGCTCAAACCATTACCTGATAAGTATGCTTATCTTGATGAAAAGGAAATATATCCTGTTATTATTAGTGCAAACCTTTCAGAGCAAGAAGAAGAAAGATTATTGAAAACTCTGAAGAAGCACAATGCTGCTATTGGATATACTCTGGATGATCTTAAGGGCATTAGTCCCACTCTATGTCAACACAAAATAAAATTTGAGGAAGATGCCAAACCACTTAGAGATCCTCAATGATGGTTAAATTCTAAGATGAAAGAAGTCTAAGAAAGGAGATACTAAAACTCCTTGAGGCAGGTATAATTTATCCCATTGCTGATAGTGAATGGGTAAGTCCTGTCCATTGTGTTCCTTAAAAGGGAGGTATTACTATCGTTCCTAATGATAAAGATGAATTGATCCCGCAAAGAATTATTACAGGTTATAGGATGGTAATTGATTTCCATCAATTAAATAAAGCTACTAAGAAAGATCATTACCCTTTACCTTTTATTGATCAAATGCTAGAAAGACTATCCAAACATACACAATTTTGCTTTCTAGATGGTTATTCTGGTTTCTCTCAAATACCTGTGTCAGCGGAGGATCAATCAAAAACTACTTTTACTTGCCCTTTCGGTACTTTTGCTTATAGACGTATGCCTTTTGGTTTATGTAATGCACCTTCTACCTTTCAAAGATGCATGATGGCTATATTCTTTGACTTTCGTGAAAAGATTTGTGAGGTATTCATGGATGATTTCTCCGTTTATGGATCCTCTTTTGATGATTGCCCGAGCAACCTTGATCGAGTTTTGCAGAGATGTGAAGACACTAGTCTCGTCTTGAGTTGGGAAAAGTGCCACTTTATGGTTAATGAAGGCATTGTCTTGGGGCATAAGATTTCCGGGAGAGGTATTGAAGTTGATAAAGCTAAAGTTGATGCTATTGAAAGATGCCATGTCCCAAGGACATAAAAGGTATAAGAAGTTTCCTTGGTCATGCCGGTTTTTATAGGAGGTTCATTAAGGACTGTTCTAAAATCTCTAGGCCTCTGACTAATTTATTGCAAAAATATATTCCTTTTGTCTTTGATGATGATTGTGTAGAAGCATTTGAAATACTTAAGAAAGCTTTGATCACTGCACCTATTGTTCAGCCACCTGACTGGAATTTACCCTTTGAAATTATGTGTGATGCTAGTGATTATGCTGTAGGTGTTGTTCTAGGGCAAAGGGTTGATAAGAAATTGAATGTTATCCACTATGCTAGTAAAACTCTTGATACTGCCCAGAGAAATTATGCTACTACTGAAAAAGAGTTCCTAGCAGTCGTATTTGCATGTGATAAGTTTAGACCTTACATTGTTGATTCTAAAGTAACTATTACCACTGATCATGCTGCTATTAAATATCTTATGGAAAAGAAAGATGCTAAGCCTAGACTCATTAGATGGGTTCTCTTGCTCCAAGAATTTGATTTGCATATTATTGATAGAAAGGGAGCTGAGAACCCGGTTGCAGACAACTTGTCTAGGTTAGAGAATGTTCTTGATGACCCACTGCCTATTGATGATAGCTTTCCTGATGAACAATTAGCAGTCGTTAATGCTTCTCGTACTGCTCCATGGTATGCTGATTATGCTAATTACATTATTGCTAAATTTATACCACCTAGTTTCACATACCAGCAAAAGAAAAAGTTCTTTTATGATTTAAGACATTACTTCTGGGATGACCCACACCTTTATAAAGGAGTAGATGGTGTTATTAGACATTGTGTACCTGAGCATGAACAGGAACAAATCCTACGCAAGTGTCACTCTGAATCATATGGAGGACACCACGCTGGAGATAGAACTGCACATAAGGTATTGCAATCCGGTTTTTATTGGCCTACTCTCTTCAAAGATGCTCGTAAGTTTGTCTTGTCTTGTGATGAATGTCAAAGAATTGGTAATATTAGTAGACGTCAAGAAATGCCTATGAATTATTCTCTTGTTATGGAACCATTTGATGTTTGGGGCTCTGATTATATGGGACCTTTTCCTTCCTCTAATGGTTATACACATATTTTAGTTGCTGTTGATTACGTTACTAAGTGGGTAGAAGCTATTCCAACTAGTAGTGCTGATCATAACACCTCTATTAAGATGCTTAAAGAAGTTATTTTTCCGAGGTTTGGAGTCCCTAGATATCTTATGACTAGTGGTGGTTCACATTTTATTCATGGTGCTTTCCGTAAGATGCTTGCTAAGTATGATGTTAATCATAGAATTACATCTCCTTATCACCCTCAGTCTAGTGGTCAAGTAGAGTTGAGCAATAGAGAGATCAAATTAATTTTGCAAAAGACTGTGAATAGATCTAGAAAGAATTGGTCCAAGAAACTTGATGATGCATTATGGGCCTATAGAATTGCGTATAAAAATCCTATGGGTATGTCTCCATATAAGATGGTTTATGGAAAAGCATGTCACTTACCTCTTGAACTTGAGCATAAAGCATATTGGGCTATTAAAGAGGTCAACTATGACTTCAAACTTGCCGGTGAGAAGAGGTTGTTTGACATTAGCTCACTTGATGAATGGAGAACTCAAGCCTATGAGAATGCCAAGCTGTTCAAAGAAAAATTTAAAAGATGGCATGACAAAAGGATACAAAAGCGTGAGTTTAACGTAGGTGATTATGTGTTGCTATTCAACTCTCGTTTAAGATTTTTTGCAGGAAAACTTCTCTCTAAATGGGAAGGTCCTTACGTTATCATGGAGATCTATCGTTCCGGTGCCATAAAAATCAACAACTTCGAAGGCACAAGTCCGAGGGTGGTGAACGGTCAAAGAATCAAACATTATATCTCAGGTAATCCTATCAATGTTGAAACTAATAATATTGAAACCGTAACCCCTGAGGAATACATAAGGGACACTTTCCAGAATGTTTCAGACTCCGAAAAGGAATAGGTATGTGGTACGGTAAGTAAACCGACTCCAAAATAGTTCTAATGGCTATTTTTCTCCGTTTTGGAATATTTAATAATTTTGGAAAGCAAGAAGTAATCCGGGAAGGACACGAGTCCTCCACGAGGGTGGAGGGCGCGCCCCCTATCCCGTGGCCACCTCGTGTGCCTCCTGGACTCCGTTTTCTTGCACGTTACGTATTTTGGTCGGTAAATATTCATTATATAATCTCCCAAGGCCTTGACCACCGTATCACGCAAATATCCTCTGTTTTCGTTTCGAGCTATTTTTTCTGACAGATCTAGAGCACCATGATGTCTCCAAGCGCTCCCAAGGACAAGTTTTTCAAGAGGGTTATCAACCCCTATCTCGCGGAGGTGCTGCAACACCCTCAAACCATTGAGATGCGTGAGGGGGTGCTGCACATCCGCGATGTGGAGGCACCAAGGCATACCGGAAGCATGGAGACAAAGCTTGAAACCATGGAGCAACAAGTTTTCAAGAGCCAAGGGATGGTGGAGCATGGACTCAATGCCAACCAGATGATGATCACAGAGTTCACCAACAACCACAAGCTGGATGCCAAGATCATTGGGGAGACCATCTTTAAGCTTCAAGAGAAAATCGAGCACCTCCAAGCCCAAATCTATGACCTTCAAAACCAAAACTATGAGTATGAATATAGATTCAAGAGGATGAGTTTGGCTGCAGATTTGAGGATCCCGGAGACTCGATCATCCTTCTATGAGGGTGAGCCTATGACTTGGAAGATGGACGACAAGCCTACATCATCAACAACTCCTACTTCACCACCTCCGAGGACATAATCACATGGGTATGGGCACTCCCTTGGCAACTGCCAAGCTTGGGGGAGGTGCCCCGGTATCGTATCACCAGCACACTCCTATCTTTACCGTTTTACTTAGTTCGATCCTTTTAGTAATACCTTGATCTAGTAGATTGAAATTTTGGTATGAATTAGTTTTGAGTTTTGCTTTGTGATCCCTTCTATGTAATCGAGTCCGTGAGCTATCTATAATAAAGATTAGTGTTGAGTCAAGGACTTTGCTATCTTGCTATGATCTTGAGAAAGTAGAAGAACAAAAAGAAATAAAAGAGTTCATATTGATCTTATGGATAGTAATGACTTCACATATAAAAAGTATGAGGCATAAAAGTTGTTGAGAGTTGACAAACATAGTTTTGGTCATCGTTGCAATTAATAGGAAGTAATAAGGAAAGAGAGGTTTTCATATATGAATATACTATCTTGGACATCTTTTATGATTGTGAGCACTCATTAAGTATGACATGCTAAAGAGTTGATGTTGGACAAGGAAGACAACGTAATGGTTTATGTTTTATCACATCTCAGTTAAAGTATATTGTCATGGATCTCTCAGACATGTTGAGCTTGCCTTTCCCCCTCATGCTGGCCAAAAATTCCTTGCACCAAGTAGAGATACTACTTGTGCTTCCAAATATCCTTAAACCCAGTTTTGCCATGAGAGTCCACCATACCTACCTATGGATTGAGTAAGATCCTTCAAGTAAGTTGTCATGTTGCAAGCAATAAAAATTGCTCTCTAAATATGTATGACTTATTAGTGCGAAGAAAATAAGCTTTAAATGATCGTGTGATATGGAAGTAATAAAAGCGACGGACTGCATAATAAAGGTTCATATCACAAGTGGCAATATAAAGTGACGTTCTTTTGCATTAAGATTTTGTGCATCCAACCCTAAAAGCATATGACAACCTCTGCTTCCCTCTGCGAAGGGCCTATCTTTTACTTTATGTCTTTTACTTTTTGCAAGAGTGAAGGTGATCCTCACCTTTCTCTTTTTCATTTTCTCCTTTGGCAAGCACCTCGTGTTGGTAAGATCCTGATATATATATCCAATTGGATGTAAGTTAGCATGAACTATTATTGTTGACATCACCCAAAGGTGAATACGTTGGGAGGCAACACAATAAGCCCCTATCTTTCTCAGTGTCCGATTAAAACTGCATAACCACAAGTATTGCGTGAGTGTTAGCAATTGTAGAAGACTATATGATAGTTGAGTATGTGGACTTGCTGAAAGGTTCTATTCTTGACTCTTTCTGATGTTATGATAAATTGCAATTGCTTTAATGACTGAGATCATAGTTTGTTAGTTCTCAATGAAGTTTTTGAACCATACTTGACATTGTGAATTGATCGTTACTTGAGCATAAGAAACCATATGACAAAATCTATATATGTTGTTGTTATAAGAATGATCATGATGCCCTCATGTTCGTATTTTATTTTTATCGACACCTCTATCTCTAAACATGTGGACATATTTTTCGATTTCGGCTTCCGCTTGAGGACAAGCGAGGCCTAAGCTTGGGGGAGTTGATACGTCCATTTTGCATCATGCTTTTATATCAATATTTATTGCATTATGGGATGTTATTACACATTATGTCTCAATACTTATGGCTATTCTCTCTTATTTTACAAGGTTTACCATGAAGAGGGGGAATGCCGGCAGCTGGAATTCTGGCTGGAAAAGGAGCAAATATTAGAAACCTATTCAGCACAGCTCCAAAAATCCTGAAACTCCACGGAAGTTATTTTTGGAATTAATAAGAATTATTGAGCGAAGAAAACACCAGAGGGGGCCCACACCCTGGCCAGGAGGGTGGGGGGCGCGCCCACCCCTACTGGGTGCGCCCCTGTCGCCTGGGCCCCCTGTTGGCCCTCCGGTGCCCATCTTATGCTATATGAAGGCTTTTATCCTAGAAAAAAAATCATAAGCAAGCTTACGGGACGAAACTCCGCCGCCACGAGGCGGAACCTTGGCGGAACCAATCTAGGGCTCCGGCGGAGCTGTTCTGCCGGGGAAACTTCCCTCCAGGAGGGGGAAATCATCACCATCATCATCACCAACGATCCTCTCATCGAGAGGGGGTCAATCTCCCTCAACATCTTCATCTGCACCATCTCCTCTCAAAACCCTAGTTCGTCTCTTGTATCCAAACCACAAATTGGCACATGTGGGTTGCTAGTAGTGTTGATTACTCCTTGTAGTTGATGCTAATTGGTTTTCTTGGTGGAAGATCATATGTTCAGATCCTTAATGCATATTAATACTCCTCTGATCATGAACATGAATATGCTTTGTGAGTAGTTACGTTTGTTCCTGAGGACATGGGTGAAGTCTTGCTATTAGTAGTCATGTGAATTTGGTATTCGTTTGATATTTTGATGAGATGTATGTTGTCTCTCCTCTAGTGGTGTTATGTGAATGTTGACTACATGACACTTCACCATTATTTGGGCCTAGAGGAAGGCATTGGGAAGTAATAAGTAGATGATGGGTTGCTAGAGTGACGGAAGCTTAAACCCTATTTTATGCGTTGCTTCGTAAGGGGCTGATTTGGATCCATATGTCTAATGTTGTGGTTAGGTTTACCTTAATACTTCTTTTGTAGTTACGGATGCTTGCAATAGGGGTTAATCAAAGTACCAAACGCGAATCATATGAGCATGATGAAAACTAGCTTGACGATAATTCCCATGTGTCCTCGGGAGCTCTTTTCTCATTATAAGAAATTGTCCAGGCTTGTCCTTTGCTACAAAAAGGATTGGGCCACCTTGCTGCACTTTATTTACTTTCATTGCGTGTTACCCATTACAAATTATCTTATCAAAAAACTACCTGTTACCTACAATTTCAGTGCTTGCAGAGAATACCTTACTGAAAACCGCTTGTCATTTCCTTTTGCTCCTCGTTGGGTTCGACACTCTTACTTATCGAAAGGACTAAGATAGACCCCCTATACTTGTGGGTCATCATCGACCGCAAGAGAAGATGATCATCTTAAAGAAGACCAGAAGAGCAAGTAGATTGAAGATATTACAAGTCTTTCAATACAATGTCGGTTTGCCACCCATGATGAACCAGAGCACACAAAGAAATACTATTCCTTCTGGTCTCTCCATATGTGGCTCACATGCATTGAAACTAAAGTAGGAACATTTAGCTGACCAATTAAACATCTCTCAGTTTTACTAATATCAGCATAATATCTGATTTGAATTTGTATAACTAAGCTTGTTTAGCTCGATGGGTGGAGCAGTGCTATTATGACACAAACCACGTAGGCTGATCGTGGTCATCATAAAATGGGGAAACCGTAAGCATGATGAGTATAGTTGTGACGCCCCCGATTTAATCGTACACTAATCATGCACGCAAATGTGTACGATCAAGATCAGGGACTCACGGGAAGATATCACAACACAACTCTACAAATAAAATAAGTCATACAAGCATCATAATACAAGCCAGGGGCCTCGAGGGCTCGAATACAAGTGCTCGATCATAGACGAGTCAGCGGAAGCAACAATATCTGAGTACAGACATAAGTTAAACAAGTTGCCATAAGATGGCTAGCACAAACTGGGATACAGATCGAAAGAGGCGTAGGCCTCCTGCCTGGGATCCTCCTAACTACTCCTGGTCGTCGTCGTCAGCCTGCACGTAGTAGTAGGCACCTCCAATGTAGTAGTCGTCGTCGACGCTGGCTCCTGGCTCTTGGACTCCAGCATCTGGTTGCGACAACCAGAAAGAAAGGAAAGGGGAAAAAGGGGGGAGAAAGCAACCGTGAGTACTCATCCAAAGTACTCGCAAGCAAGGAGCTACACTACATATGCATGGGTATATGTGTAAGAGGCCATATCAGTGGACTGAACTGCAGAATGCCAGAATAAGAGGGGGATAGCTAATCCTGTCGAAGACTACGCTTCTGGCAGCCTCCGTCTTGCAGCATGTAGAAGAGAGTAGATTGAAGTCCTCCAAGTAGCATCTCCAAGTAGCATATCCAGGTAGCATCTCCAAGCGCATCTCCAGTCGCATTGCATAGCATAATCCTACCCGGCGATCCTCTCCTCGTCGCCCTGCGGAAAAGCGATCACCGGGTTGTCTGTGGAACTTGGAAGGGTGTGTTTTATTAAGTATCCGGTTCTAGTTGTCATAAGGTCAAGGTACAACTCCAAGTCGTCCTGTTACCGAAGATCACGGCTATTCGAATAGATTAACTTCCCTGCAGGGGTGCACCACATAACCCAACACGCTCGATCCCATTTGGCCGGACACACTTTCCTGGGTCATGCCCGGCCGCGGAAGATCAACACGTCGCAGCCCCACCTAGACAAAACAGAGAGGCCAGCACGCCGGTCTAAACCTAAGCGCACAGGGGTCTGGGCCCATCGCCCATAGCACACCTGCATGTTGCGTGCGCGGCCGGAAGCAGAACTAGCCCCCTTAATACAAGAGCAGGCTTACGTTCCAATCCGGCGCGCGCCGCTCCGTCGCTGACGTCTGAAGTGCTTCGGCTGATACCACGACGTCGGGATACCCATAACTACTCCCACGTAGATGGTTAGTGCGTATAGGCTCGTAGCCGACTCAGATCAAATACCAAGATCTCGTTAAGCGTGTTAAGTATCCGCAAACGCCGAACAGGGCCAGGCCCACCTGTCTCCTAGGTGGTCTCAACCTGCCCTGTCGCTCCGCCACAAAGTAACAGTCGAGGGCCGTCGGGAACCCAGGCCCACCTCTACCGGGATGGAGCCACCTGTCCTTTCAGCCCCCTCGTCAGAATCACTTGCGGGTACTCAATGAGCTGACCCGACTTTAGTCACCATCTGTATAGTATGTATGTATGTATAGTATAAACCCGTGATCACCTCCCAAGTGATCACGGCCCAATAGTATAGCAAGGCTGACGGTCAAGAATGTAGGGCCAATGATGATAAACTAGCATCCTATACTAAGCATTTAGGATTGCAGGTAAGGTATCAACAGATGTAGCAACAATGTCAGGCTATGCATCAGAATAGGACCAACGAAAGCAGTAACAAGCTATACTACTCTAATGCAAGCAGTATAGAGTAGAATAGGCGATATCTGGTGATCAAGGGGGGGGGGCTTGCCTGGTTGCTCAGACAAGGAGGGGTCGTCGGTGACGTAGTCGTACTCGGTGGCATCAGCGTCGGTCTCGTAGTCTACCGGAGAGAAGAGGGGGAAGAAATAATGAATACAGAGCAAACAAAGCATCACAAAATATAACAAGGCAATACGCGGTGTTCGGTGTGCCCTAACGCGGTAGTAGGTGATACCGGTGAAGGGGGGAAAACATCCGGGAAAGTATTCCCGGTGTTTCGTGTTTTCGGGCAGAGGAGCCGGAGGGGGAAAGTTGCGGGTTCGATAGGTTAGAGGGGTGTGGCGGACGAACGGACTGCGTATCCGGAATCGTCTCGTCGTTCTGAGCAACTTTCATGTTGAAAATATTTTAATCCGAGTTACGGATTAAAAGATATGATTTTCTAAAGATTTTATTAATTTCTGAATTTAATTAATTATTTTAATTAATTCGAAAAATGATTAATGACGTCAGCATGATGTCATGCTGACGTCAGCAGTCAACAGGGTTGACTGAGTCAACCCTGACATGTGGGTCCCACTGGTCAGTGACACATTTTTAATTAAACATTTTAATTAACCTAATTAGTGTTAATAGGGGGTGGGCCCCACTGTCATACTCTGTTAGCTAATTAACAGTAGTTAATTAGGTTAATTAGTCATTAGATTAATTAATCTTAATTAGCTAGGTTAATCAGAATTAATTAAGTTAATTAATTAGTTAATTAATTAATTATTTTTATTATTTATTATTGATTTATTTTTTTATATTAATTTTTTTAACTCCTCTTTTTTTTCGTTCTGGGGCTGGAGGCCCCACTTGTCATAGGCCCATAGGGGGCACTGGCCCATTGGTCATTGGCCCATAGGCCAAAGTGGATCGGGCGCTACGGGCGCAACGGGCGCCGTGCGTCGGGCGTCCGCCCGAACGGAACTGGCGAGGGGGGCGCGGCGAGGCTCCGGCCAAGGGGGAGTGGAGGTGGCCGTAGTGGCGCGGCAGAGGACGCGCGCTTCCAGGGGGTTTCGCGGGCGCTGTGACGGGCGGCGACAGAAGCAGCTGCAGCAGAGCCGCGGGCGAGTGCGGCTCGCGGACACGGGGAGGAGGACCGGGGCGCGCGGGCGACGACGGGAGGGGCGTGGAGAGGCGCGGGCGCACGGCGAGCGCGGGCGCACGCGGCAAGCGCGAGTGCGCGCGGGGGGGGGGGGAGGGGAGGAACGTGCAGGGGAGGGGAAGCTCACATCGCGGAGCAGGGAACGGGGCAGTGGGCTCGGGGAAGGTTGGGGCGGACGACGGGGACGAGCGACGGAGTGGAGGGGGGGCGGCGAGGTGGCGTCGTCCTGGCGGCGGGGCGGCGTCAAGCGGCGACGGCGGGGCCGTCCACATGCGCTGGGGACGGCGGGTCCGAGGTGCGCGGCTTGCGGTTGAGGCGGCCGGCGCGGTCCAGGCGGCGGCGCGGGCTTCGGACGACGACGAGCGATGGGGCGCGGCGTCGGGGTCGAGGCGATGGGGAAGTGGGGCGCTGGCGTCGCGGGAGGGGGGGGGCAGTTCGTCCCTGATCCAGATCGGATCGGGAGGCGAGAGGAGGGGGGAAGAGCGACTGGGGGGAGGGGGCGAGTGGGGGAGTGGGTGACGGGGTGGGGGTTAGGGTTTGGGTTGTGGGGGGATATGGGGAATGGGGGTGGCCGGCTGGGCCTTTGCCCAGTTGGGCCGGTTGGGGGGGGGGGCCTGGCCGGCTGGGCCGGCTGGCCCAGTGGGGGGGTGGCCTTCTCTCCTTTTCCTTTTATTTTTATCTTGTTTTAGTTTTCTGTTTTCCTTTTATTTATTTTCTTTTATTATCTCTTTCCTGTTTAATTCATTTAAAAGTATTTAGGCATTTTATAAAAAAAAGTGTTTACTACGCCATAATTACCGATGCAATATTAGACATGGCCCGAACATTTTATTTTAATATTTGAAAACTTTTATTCTTTGGTTGATTTTGAATTTGAATTTTAATCAGTTTCGAACTAACACGTGATTAGGAACAGTAATCGAGGTGACGTGGCATCATTAGCAGAGGTTCACTGTAGCTTAATTACCCGGGCGTCACAATTCTCCTCCACTACAAGAAATCTCGTCCCGAGATTTAAGCGGTGGAGTAAGGGGCGAAGGTGTTGGTAGCGAAAAACCTAACGAGTCTTCTCGGTCTTGGCTGCCCTTTCTAAGAGGTTGATCCACTTCGTTGATGTCTTCATTTCACTGCTTCTAGTCACCACGATCAATTGTCATCCTTTCTTCGGGACCTCCATCATACTTATGAATAGGTAAGGGGCAGCGTCTACAACGATAGGATTTTATAAGGGAAAATCTTCTGGGGGTTTCCCGAGTATGAACATATGAGTATCTCTCGAGCTGAACAAACGAAACACATCGAGAGCAAAGTAAGACGGTGCAATAAGAAGTTTCAAGCGGATAGGCAATCGTTCTTTGCCTGAAACAGAGTGTGAATGGGGTTTAGAGCAACAGGAATAAGTATTGTGTCCGATACAGAATAGATCAACAGGCGGGTGGCCCGTGAATTACATAGAAAGTCAAGCACGAGGGATAATTTTGACAACAGGGTGTACAGGAGAGTCAGGTTTCGATCCTATGGATCTGTGGGTTATGGGCCCACCATGTGGGTTAAAAGTAGGAAGGGCGGAGACGTCTTGCGTGATCATGCAAGAAAGGCATGTCAGAGGATAGCCTGTCGATTATGTTGGCAACAACGTCGATACCAGGGGCGAGGGACGAAGAGAACCATTTTCCTGCTCGTTGAACGAGGCGGACCAATAGGCAAAGTTCTCGTCCATCGGTGGTTACCGAAATGTGATCAACAAAAGTAACAGGGTCTTACTGACCGAGTTGTACACCAAGGTGTTTACACAAGTAGGGAATTATTATTGTTTATATCATATAGATCATGAAAGGGTTTAAATAAACCAATGGAAAGGAAAGGTGATTTCCAGGTTTAATCAAAACAATGGGGGGGGGGGAAATGTGTATACACACATATTACAGGGGTATATCCTTCCCTAGGACAAGCGGGGCATGATATCCATGATAGGATATAACGTAGAAAACCCTTCAGGAAAAGGGGAGAGAAATATCATGACATTACCCATACAACGGTGTTAGGATAAATGATAAATAAAATTTAGCATCGTGCTTCAAATGTTCCTGTTGAAAATCGGAGTACCATTGACAGGCTTCGAGATAGCCTTGACATGGTCTTCGTGTGAAGATCAGACTTTGGAAACACGAAGGATCCATCAGGAATATCTTGTATAATAAGTCTTACAATTTCCTCATGGATGAATGGATAACCTTGCTGAAAAGGAATCTATAATGATAGGTCCTCCGGCCGGGGTGCTAGGCATGTCATCACCTTACCAGGTCATACATAGACCAATGTTATAACTCTTGGAAATATGTCCCAACCATCATATCTGACTGAGGTTCAGATCCGATTGGTGTAATGATACCTCAGACTCAGGATGTCCGAGAATAAAAGGTGCAACACAAATAGATGAAATGACAATTCAGGATTCTCAGGAAATGAACTATGGGAGTGGGTTCCTGAAACAATAGTTCATCATTAAACCAAGGAGAGGAGGAGGTGGCTGATGGGCTCGGCGATAATCCATCGAGATTTCCGACAAGATGGATTTCCACAATTATGTGAACAAGGAGATAACATTTGTCAGATCAAATGGTATAATGATGTATGCTCGAGGAAACATACTCAATTAAACATTGGTTGAAAGGTGCACCCGAATATGGGTTGGGTCGCACGATCAATGTTAGAGTGGTGACTTGACGAACAAAAGAATTAGAATGAAATTCGACCATTACTTCAAAGCAATAGGGTTGCTAGAAGTTTTGAATTCACACCTCATAGTTCAATTGTCGGTATTCCGGTTAGAAACAACACGGGTACCAAGAAAGAATGGTGAGGGTGAGAAGTATCACCATACCAAGAATTCTTAAGAGGTGGAGTAATCCTCACGACCTTCTTGACATAAAAGATGGTAATACTCCATGGTAAAGAAGACAAATGCTAGGTAGCAAGGAACTCAAGGTATAACAGCAAACATGAACAAGCTTGTGTTGGTGGGAGGGCAATAAAGTGGTCGACGATAATACAATTCATCGAGGGCAAAGGATGCTATTTCTCATCATGAATTCAATTGATATCCTGGATGAGCTCAGAATGTTGATGATCACGACACCTTTGTCGCGAGAGTTCATGATGATGTAATCGATCGGTAACGACATCAAGTCAAGTAATGATGAAGTGAAAGGTTATTGGAACCAAGGGTACGACACAAACTCGAAACCAAGCTTGTTGTTCAAGGCGAAATGATATGACGATGAGGATCGACATAAGGTTAGTTCATCGTCGAAAATTGGTGCTCCGAGAATAAGGACCAGGTAGCACAGTTAGAATCGTCACGACAATGATATAGCCAAACAGGCTAGGAATGGCGTGATCGGGTACAAACTCGTACTTATAGAAGCTTACTGAAGAGTTGTTGAATCGTAGTGCGGACTCGGTTCCGTTATCGGTGTCTTTGAGTGTTTATTAACTCAGAGCCCATGAAAAAATTGGAATCAGTGGGAAGGTAGCACTTGATGAAGAACTCATAAGGAGTTATGCAGTTCCATGATAATCTCGAGATACCAGGGGGGTAATACTCGACACAAGATCAAAGTAAAGGTTGGACTGGTGTATTGATCCATAGAAGACAATTGTTTTAACTTGTCCGAGAAATGAGATCAAAGAAGAACAATCATGGTCGGAACCACGGTTGCAAGGGATCAATTCACAGATACCATATGTTAGTTATCAAGGAAATAGTTATTGTTACAAGAAGCTTCCATGATAGGATATACATCGCGTCCATGGGCATGAACACAAAGTTCAAGGTCGACTCCCACTTCTCCAATGCATACCCTTTCATTCACTTCTCGCTTTCGATGAAGTTATAGCGTTGAAATTTTATCTGGCAAAATACCAGAAGAGTACGACTCGTGAAAACTTTCGAGTTCACACATATTAAGGAAGGCATAGGTTCAACCCATCGGGGCATCTTAGAATCCTATACCAGAATCTTTTAGAAGTAATTAACTCAAGCTCGAAGGCAGAGCATGGTTGAGAAAGCAGACGATACAATTTACCAAAGGCATTATGTATCCGAGAAAAGGCTCACAAGTTTATTGAATATGAAGGGCATTGTCAGATAAAATCCAACAAAGGATCTGGTGGTCCACAAGGGATCTGACGTGAGCATCGGTACTCAACTAGAGGAAGCAGATTATAGAAACAACTGACTAACTCAATTGTCAAATGCAAAGGAATTATGATTTCCAAATCAAGGGATCAGAAGCAATGCTCTGATTAGGGGTGGATAAGTTGAATAGCCGTAGGGTACAATCAAAGACAATTGGATTGGTCGAGAACCAATTCCAGTAAAAAGAATGGCAGCTCAGCCGGAAAAGTAACTTATAAGGATCAATGATGATTGCGTGTATTCGCAACATATTGAGTCAACAGACTCAAAATGATAATGACAAGGAATGTCAATAAGATTGCTATACTTATGGGATTAATCATAATGAAAGCAAACAAGAAATTCCAGAGCAATAGGTTGCTGAGGATTTTCGGAATATCGGTTGGTAATTCGAAGACTTTTGTGTAACACATGAACAACTGAGGGATGGGCAGATACTCGATAAATGCGAGAATTAACTGTAGGGGTATTCAAGTGACAAGAACAACAAGGCAGTAAGCTCAAGGGATTATCGAAACCACGACGAGTTTCTCAGGGTATCTTGTAATAACAAGACCAATGGGGAATGATCGTAAGAATGGCAAGTGTAAGTAGTTATCCATAAGGATTTACCGGTGGTCGGGAATAGCAAAAGTGATGGGCACAAGTCTCGAGAGAATATCAAAGAGTATCTCCGAAATCTTCTGGTGCAGTCGGTGACCATCTGGACTGAAGGGGCTCTTCGGGAGAAAGTATTTTCGAGAACCTAAAGTTAGTTTTTAGTAAAAATCGTTTAACCCGAATAGAAGAGGGTTCAGAATCCCAGAGTAAAGGTTGAGGAATAAAAGATCCTAATACCTCCCGATGGCGACGTGGGCCCATGGGCCACACAGCCATGTTAGTAAAAGTTTTTCAACGACTAGACTCGACTTCGGCCAAGGAGTTGGAAAGGGGATTCCTACAGGCAGTCGGCTCTGATACCAACTTGTGACGCCCCCGATTTAATCGTACACTAATCATGCACGCAAATGTGTACGATCAAGATCAGGGACTCACGGGAAGATATCACAACACAACTCTACAAATAAAATAAGTCATACAAGCATCATAATACAAGCCAGGGGCCTCGAGGGCTCGAATACAAGTGCTCGATCATAGACGAGTCAGCGGAAGCAACAATATCTGAGTACAGACATAAGTTAAACAAGTTGCCATAAGATGGCTAGCACAAACTGGGATACAGATCGAAAGAGGCGCAGGCCTCCTGCCTGGGATCCTCCTAACTACTCCTGGTCGTCGTCGTCAGCCTGCACGTAGTAGTAGGCACCTCCAATGTAGTAGTCGTCGTCGACGCTGGCTCCTGGCTCCTGGACTCCAGCATCTGGTTGCGACAACCAGAAAGAAAGGAAAGGGGAAAAAGGGGGGAGAAAGCAACCGTGAGTACTCATCCAAAGTACTCGCAAGCAAGGAGCTACACTACATATGCATGGGTATATGTGTAAAGAGGCCATATCAGTGGACTGAACTGCAGAATGCCAGAATAAGAGGGGGATAGCTAATCCTGTCGAAGACTACGCTTCTGGCAGCCTCCGTCTTGCAGCATGTAGAAGAGAGTAGATTGAAGTCCTCCAAGTAGCATCTCCAAGTAGCATATCCAGGTAGTATCTCCAAGCGCATCTCTAGTCGCATCGCATAGCATAATCCTACCCGGCGATCCTCTCCTCGTCGCCCTGCGGAAAAGCGATCACCGGGTTGTCTGTGGAACTTGGAAGGGTGTGTTTTATTAAGTATCCGGTTCTAGTTGTCATAAGGTCAAGGTACAACTCCAAGTCGTCCTGTTACCGAAGATCACGGCTATTCAAATAGATTAACTTCCCTGCAGGGGTGCACCACATAACCCAACACGCTCGATCCCATTTGGCCGGACACACTTTCCTGGGTCATGCCCGGCCGCGGAAGATCAACACGTCGCAGCCCCACCTAGACAAAACAGAGAGGCCAGCACGCCGGTCTAAACCTAAGCGCACAGGGGTCTGGGCCCATCGCCCATAGCACACCTGCATGTTGCGTGCGCGGCCGGAAGCAGAACTAGCCCCCTTAATACAAGAGCAGGCTTACGTTCCAATCCGGCGCGCGCCGCTCCGTCGCTGACGTCTGAAGTGCTTCGGCTGATACCACGACGTCGGGATACCCATAACTACTCCCACGTAGATGGTTAGTGCGTATAGGCTCGTAGCCGACTCAGATCAAATACCAAGATCTCGTTAAGCGTGTTAAGTATCCGCGAACGCCGAACAGGGCCAGGCCCACCTGTCTCCTAGGTGGTCTCAACCTGCCCTGTCGCTCCGCCACAAAGTAACAGTCGAGGGCCGTCGGGAACCCAGGCCCACCTCTACCGGGATGGAGCCACCTGTCCTTTCAGCCCCCTCGTCAGAATCACTTGCGGGTACTCAATGAGCTGACCCGACTTTAGTCACCATCTGTATAGTATGTATGTATGTATAGTATAAACCCGTGATCACCTCCCGAGTGATCACGGCCCAATAGTATAGCAAGGCTGACGGACAAGAATGTAGGGCCAATGATGATAAACTAGCATCCTATACTAAGCATTTAGGATTGCAGGTAAGGTATCAACAGATGTAGCAACAATGTCAGGCTATGCATCAGAATAGGACCAACGAAAGCAATAACAAGCTATACTACTCTAATGCAAGCAGTATAGAGTAGAATAGGCGATATCTGGTGATCAAGGGGGGGGGCTTGCCTGGTTGCTCAGACAAGGAGGAGTCGTCGGTGACGTAGTCGTACTCGGTGGCATCAGCGTCGGTCTCGTAGTCTACCGGAGAGAAGAGGGGGAAGAAATAATGAATACAGAGCAAACAAAGCATCACAAAATATAACAAGGCAATACGCGGTGTTCGGTGTGCCCTAACGCGGTAGTAGGTGATACCGGTGAAGGGGGGAAAACATCCGGGAAAGTATTCCCGGTGTTTCGTGTTTTCAGGCAGAGGAGCCGGAGGGGGAAAGTTGCGGGTTCGATAGGTTAGAGGGGTATGGCGGACGAACGGACTGCGTATCCGGAATCGTCTCGTCGTTCTGAGCAACATTCATGTTGAAAACATTTTAATCCGAGTTACGGATTAAAAGATATGATTTTCTAAAGATTTTATTAATTTCTGAAATTTAATTATTTATTTAATTAATTCGAAAAAATGTATTAATGACGTCAGCATGATGTCATGCTGACGTCAGCAGTCAACAGGGGTTGACTGAGTCAACCCTGACATGTGGGTCCCGCTGGTCAGTGACACATTTTTAATTAAACATTTTAATTAACCTAATTAGTGTTAATAGGGGGTGGGCCCCACTGTCATACTCTGTTAGCTAATTAACAGTAGTTAATTAGGTTAATTAGTCATTAGATTAATTAATCTTAATTAGCTAGGTTAATCAGAATTAATTAAGTTAATTAATTAGTTAATTAATTAATTATTTTTATTACTTATTATTGATTTTTTTTATATTTTTTTATTTTTTTTAACTCCTCTTTTTTTTCGTTCTGGGGCTGGAGGCCCCACTTGTCATAGGCCCATAGGGGGCACTGGCCCATTGGTCATTGGCCCATAGGCCAAAGTGGATCGGGCGCTACGGGCGCAACGGGCGCCGTGCGTCGGGCGTCCGCCCGAACGGAACTGGCGAGGGGGGCGCGGCGAGGCTCCGGCCAAGGGGGAGTGGAGGTGGCCGTAGTGGCGCGGCAGAGGACGCGCGCTTCCAGGGGGTTTCGCGGGCGCTGTGACGGGCGGCGACAGAAGCAGCCGCAGCAGAGCCGCGGGCGAGTGCGGCTCGCGGACACGGGGAGGAGGACCGGGGCGCGCGGGCGACGACGGGAGGGGCGTGGAG
>NC_057813.1:385873995-385878987 GCF_018294505.1 Triticum aestivum
GGGGGGGCTGGCCGGCTGGGCCGGCTGGCCGAGTGGGGGGGTGGCCTTCTCTCCTTTTCCTTTTCTTTTTATCTTGTTTTAGTTTTCTGTTTTCCTTTTATTTATTTTCTTTTATTATCTCTTTCCTGTTTAATTCATTTAAAAGTATTTAGGCATTTTATAAAAAAAAGTGTTTACTACGCCATAATTACCGATGCAATATTAGACATGGCCTGAACATTTTATTTTAATATTTGAAAACTTTTATTCTTTGGTTGATTTTGAATTTGAATTTTAATCAGTTTCGAACTAACATGTGATTAGGAACAGTAATCGAGGTGACGTGGCATCATTAGCAGAGGTTCACTGTAGCTTAATTACCCGGGCGTCACAATAGTATTGACCGTGGCAGTGGGATGGCAGATGTGAAGCTGCAAACCGCGCAAATGGTAGTTAGCAACCGATGTTTGCTTTGAAATAACAGCTAAGATTTGGTATGGACAAGAAAGTACAGTCAACAAGTGACAAAGAAATGCAATTCTGCTGTCTCTCTATATGTCGCGACATGCATTTGGAAACTCAAGTGGGACCTTTAGCTAACCAATTAAATGTATGTTAACTAATATCAACATCATATCACAATCATATTTGAACAACTAAGCTTTGGAATGTTGAGTGTTGTGTTGTTTAGCTTGAAGGGTGGAGTAATGCTAGTGCGACAGAAAGCACCTACGTAGATCATAGTAGAGTAGATAAAAGGGGAAAACCCTAAGCATCAAGAGTAAAATCAGGAAAGTGGAACTAGCTGGACCAGTGGGTGGCGCACATGCTTTTCGAAACGAATATAGGAACATTAGGTGTCCAATTAAACGTTCTTTGTTTTAGTGATATGAGCATCATATCAGATTCGTATTTCAACACGTAAGCTTTGGGTTGAGGTCTTGAGGAGCAGTGTTAGCACGACACGAAGGACCTACGATGATGGTAGTGAATATAAAGGGGGGAAACCATAAGCTTTACGAGTATAGTCACCGTGCCATGGTGGATCTGAAGGTGCAAACCAGACAAAGCTACTTCGCAACCAATGTTTGCTTTCAACTAGCCACTACAATTTTGTATGGACAAGAAAAGTACAGTAAACAATTTACGATCTATTTTCCGGGTGAGATCAATAACTTAAGCACATATGGAAGAGTACCACCTCTCTTGCGTTGCCGTGTAGGCCTCTGCTGATACATTGAGGGTGCTGCAAATGCAATGGCTGTCGGCGGTGGGGAAGAAGACTTTAGACGGCAGATGGCTGGGTCGTGGGATAAATCATGTTGTCGTGGACGAGGCGGTCATAGAAGCGGAAATAGCAAGGTGGACGATGGCGCCGATGAAGCGAGAGGACGCGATGAAAGGATCCTGGTCCAGCGCCGTGGATGAGAGACGTCCATCTCTTGCAGTGGACGATGGGGTATAGGTAGCGGCTCCGGCAAGGTGGAGGATGGGGTGGCGAACGGAGGAGGCTGGCCGCAGTGGGGAGGTTGTCGTGGCGCCAACGGTGTATGAATGGGGAAATAGAGGGGGAGGGTGGATCTCAAACTTTGGGACACGCTTGTCTGAAATGTGGGAAAGTTATGAACTTATCCCCCATTTAAAATTTCGGACATCACATCGGTTGGGGATAGGACGGTAATCTCGCATCCCCCAAATATTTGCCGGTAATGATTTTGGGCGAGGAGAGGGTGTTTTGCTACTCACGGTTGGCGCCCACGATGTATGAACGGGGCTGACAGGTAGGACGGTTGTGTCACGTCTGAGGGAAGTTACACATCTACCCCTATTTAAAATATTAGCCTACATCGATTTTGGACGAGGAGAGTTTGTTTTTCCGCCCACCATGTATGAATGAGGAAATGGAGGGAGAGACACATGTCTTTCGGACGAGCTTGAATCAAATGTGTTTTGCCGCCCACGTTTGGCGCCCACCGTGTCTGAATGGGCTCAGAGGCTGTCGTGTCATGTCTGATTGAAGTTACTAGTCTACCCCTATCGACAGCAGTGTAAATCTGGTCGATAAGGATGTCAAGTGTCAGGGGTAGACAATAATTTCCATCTCGCAAACACTTTCTTCGGGCAGCACATAAATTATAGTGGGTGTTTAGCCGCTTCGTTCAAAACTTGGGAGAATTAGCATTCACGTTTGCGCTGGGCCCTAGCAACTAAATTCAAATCCAATTTGTATTTGATTACGAATATCCACAGATAATTCTACGTTTTGTTATTTATTTCTTCAAAACCACAACAAAGATTTATTCCACCTTTATATATGATTATGATTTAGAAATCCCGTGATCTTCGAATTTAGTAGGTTGGATACACTTTGAGTCAAACAGTTATTTCATCCAATACAATATGCTCACACGAAAAATAGTTCACCTTATGTCAATCATACAAGTACTGAGTATTACCTTGCCTAAAAAAATTCAGATCATTACAACACATGGACAACATAGGGGGTCTTACAACATAATCCATTCAGAGACATGACACAACATGCAAGTACAATAATCTAATGACAATTTCAACTGGTATCCAAAGAAGAACCTGGATTACCCTGGGCTTCAGATAGCAGAAACAACAGGACCTCCTCGTCTTCAAATGCAACATTCTTACTTCCTCCAATTCTTGGGTTGCTTGCATAATGCGTGCCGCTAATGGCATAATTTCCAGCCTCAAGATCAAGATTACCTCATTCATGGCAGCCACACCATCTGTTTCTGCCTCTAGTAGAGCCTCAAGAACTATAATACCTATGCTCAGATTGCTCTCCGACGGTGTTGCCACTGAACTGCTACCATCTGGTAACATGGATGGCGCACTGCTTCCACAAATAGATTCTGGGGTTTACATTGTGTCCTAGTGGGAACGGCATCCTGAAAGTTTTTCGCTGGACATAAGTAAGAGATAGTTATCGCATGATCCAGGCAGTAATCTTACATGGTAAACGACATATGAATTATTGCCGAGCATGGCAAGCTATATTTAAATGGTTCGAAGCAGCATCAACCGAAAAGAAATTAAAATGGTAAGATGAAACTAGGGATGTTTGGCAAATAAACGACATCCACTAGTCCCATGTAGTTAGTTTTTGCTAGCTCCCTAGTTCATTTTCCTCAAAAAACAAAAACTCTTTTGAACTATCATACCACTAGTTGACTTTAATCGGGATTAAATGGGACCCAGTTGACATCCCTAGTTGAAAGGGAGTGTACCACTGCTATATTTAAGTTGCCAAGGCATCTAAGCAGTTGAAATAATCTGAGAAAGCACTTAACAGTGTGGCCTCATATAAACTACAAAGACAGTCTTGTGATGAAGTTCAGAGGAAAAGTTAAGGACTCAAATGAACTAGGCATGCATTTCTTTATGATAGTACAACAGGCACTACTGGCATATTGGCCAACTCAGGTATAGCATAACAAGTAACAAACAAGCATTCGAATTAAGCAATACAGCAAAGCAGACAACTAAACTATTTGTAATTCTGTAGGACTACAGGTTGAGGGCACAAGCCAAGAAAGCAGCCCACTCACATTACATTTCACATGTACTAAAACACACTCGCTTACCATATGTTGTCGTGAAGCCTCGCTGCTGGTGCAATGTTCTTTGAAGATATCGTCAGGATCCCGTGGTTGCAAATCTAGTTGTTGTAGTTTATTCTGCACCCTCTATTTAGGTAAAATTAACTTTAATTGCATGCACTGGTTCGAATTGATCATCAATGGTTCATCTAAACTAATGAAAGAAGGGTGTGTGCATACATGACAATATATCTGCTTCCCTCTATTTTTATGCTTGTTCGGGGTATCAGCCCCAAAAGAACAAATATTTTGCTTGATGGGGTTGGAAGCTCCATAATTAATAGAAGCATCAAATTAGTCATGCAACTTGGGAAGATCAAGAACACATAAAAAAAGTAATGAACAGAGGCTCGGAGCAGTGATGTAATAGCTAGCATCAGAAAATGTAGGGTAAAACAAACAAAAAGCAGCGGAACCACATACTAGTTTGCTGATGTGTAATTAAGCATGGAGAACATGAAGCAGTCTGATGGAACCAACAGGTGGCATTAGAACAACACCACTATCATAAATATAGCGTGCAAGAAGTAAAATAGCAGGTGATGATATCTAGGAAGTACAGTAATACTTAGGACAAAACTAAAGCATATTAACTATATGTGCACTAGTATGTAATTTAGCACATGTAACATATTCACTGCCAGAAGTATGACCATACAGGTGCAAGCAGAATAACGTGTCTCATGGAAAATTGAATGATGCCCTGAAGAAATTCAAAGGTGCGGTGCTTATGCTAAGAAAGTGAACGTAGGCGCCGGCCGTTGGATAATAGTACCTGATTCTCGGTGGCGTATGGGTATCATTGTCATACTTGATATCTAAGGATCATAGATGGTGCTCGTGTTGCGGTTGAGTTTGGGCCGGCTGTCGCCGTTGCTGAAGTGGCTCCGGTGCTTCGGTTGCGGCGCCTGTCGACATACAAGAAAGCTCATCTGTGGTAAGTGAACAGTTGCACGATAAAGAAGAGAAAAACCAAAGGAGTACAAATCAAAATAACCTGATGAGGCTACGACGTCGATAAAGCAGGGCCGGTGGAGTTGAATATGGCGCCCGTGGAGCAGGTCTGGTGCGGTGGATGAAGGCCTCGGCGGGCGCGGTGTACGATGCTTTCGGTGAGGCGGATTTGTTGCGGCGGACGAGGGCTTGTATGAAGGGCCAGCGAGGGGCGGACGAGGGAGTCAGTGAAGGGCCTACACTGTGGTGGACGAGGGCGCTGGTTAAGCAGATCCGGTGTGGTGGACCATGATGGCGGTCATGGAGATCTGGAGCGGTGGAAAAGCCAGTCGCTGAAGCGGCTCCGGTGAAGTGGTGAGTTGGCAGTTGGGGGTTCCAAGGTGCGGAAGGTAGATCCGGCGGGGTGTGAGGTCCACCACTATGGCGG